>NC_079222.1:23093923-23352432 GCF_029633865.1 Lampris incognitus
AGCATGGGTTAAATGCAGAGAACAAATTCACTGTAAGAATACAATGACAAAATAAAGTGAATTTTTAATGATATATTTCCCCATTTTAAAATGGGGCCAGAGGGTGTGCTCCAATTATTGGGGCATCACACTGCTCAGCCTCCCTGGGAAAGTCTACTCTAGGGTGCTGGGAAGGAGGCTCCGCCCGATTGTTGAACCTCAGCCCGGGTAGCGTCTATCCGTTGTCTACCAACACGGGGTTTTCGGGTGGGAAGCCGGATGTGGGTATGTGTCCTGGTCGCTGCACTAGCGCCTCCTCTGGTCGGTCGAGGCGCCTGTTCGGGGGGGAGGGGGAACTGGGGGGAATAGCGTGATCCTCACACGCGCTACGTTCCCCTGGCGAAACTCCTCCCTGTCATCCAAAGGAGTTGAATCAAGTGCAACTGGACTTGGTACATATCCGTGAAGACGTTTCGCCTCTCATCCAAGAGGCTTCCTCAGTTCGTGCCTTTCTGACTAGACCAAGCTAGTCTGACTGGCTGGTGATGAGACTCAGTATTTATCCTCTAGGAGTCTTTGTCAGAGCTATTGATATGCGTGGCTCTTTGTGATCCGATGTTTAACAACGCCCGTCGCTAACAGAGCCATAGATATGCGTGGCTCTCCTGTGCTCCGATTTCCAGCTGGGCCCGTCGCCATCAGAGCTGTTGATTTGCATTTGTTTAGCCGCGACGGTCGTTGGGGGTGTTGATTTCGACTTCATTGTTCATTTGTCATGAGTCGTTGGAGCCGTTAGTGACCGACTGTTGTTCTTGGAGGCTAGGCTTCTTGAGTCTCCTGGGTAGAGATGAAAGGTCGGCATTGTAAGTGGGAGATAGGTGGTGTCGCAGACCTCCTCCTCTGTTGAGGGATGTTTTTTCCAGTTTTGCATAGATGGCTTCCTTCACCCCTCTTTCAAACCATCTATCTTCTCTGTCCAAAATGTGTACGTTGCTGTCCTCGAAGGAGTGTGTCCTCTCCTTTAGGTGTAGATAGACTGCTGAGTCTTGTCCTGAGGAGTTTGGCCTTCTGTGTTGGGCTATCAGTTTGTGTAGTGGTTGTTTGGTTTCTCCTATGTATAGGTCAGTGCAATCCTCATTGCATTGTACGGCATACACCAGATTGCTTTTTTGGGTGTGTGGTACACGGTCTTTGGGATGAACCAGTCTTTGTCGGAGTGTGTTGCTGGGTTTGAAGTATACTGGGATGCGGTGTTTGTTGAAAATTCTCCTGAGTTTCTTGGAGACCCCAGAAACATACGGGATGACTGTGCTATTCCTTCTGTTCCTTTTCTCCTCGTTGCTTTTTGGAACGTGTTGCAGTTTTCACAAAGGTCCAACTGGGGTAGCCGCAGGTTTTTAAAGCTCCCCTCAGGTGTTTGTGTTCTTCTCGTTGGGCCTGAGTGCTGCTGGGCACATTGTCAGCTCTGGGTTGCAAAGTTCTGATGACGCTCAGTTTGTGTTCCAGCGGGTGGTGTGAGTCGAAAAGTAGATATTGGTCTGTGTGTGTAGGTTTCCTGTAAACCCCAATGTGGAGGCTCCTGTCTTCCCCAATGTGGATGTCACAGTCCAAGAAGGGCAAACTGTTGTTCTTTACGTCTTCCCTTGTGAACTTAATGTTCTTGTCCACTGAGTTGATGTGTTTGGTAAACGCTTGCACCTCTTGTGTTTGGATTTTGACATCCTAGATTGAAGGATGTTTGGTTCTGCCTTTCATGCATATCTGTTCTGTACCATTCCTTCTTACTGCAACTGGACTCTATTAGACGCCAAAATGATGCTGTTGTGACACATTACTAAGTTGAATTATCCTGTTGTAATATGTGTCAACGATAAGGACAGCCAAGTACTTGCTCTTAATGCAAAGCAAAATAGCATACTTGACCCATATGGTGGAAAGCAGGAGGATAAGCTGTTCTGCTCCAATACCTTGTTATTCTTCAGCACATCGTTTCATATTTGAAATAACAGTAATGACCTAATTTTAATCAAACACCTTCCTACAATGTCTCCGGGTAGCCCAGCGGGCTATTTCATTACCTAGCAACACGGGGATCCCCGGTTCGAATCCCCGTGTTGCCTCCGGCTTGGTCGGGCGTCCCTACAGACACAATTAACCGTGTCTGCGGGTGTGTCCTGGTCGCCGCACTAGCGCCTCTTCTGGTTGGTCGGGACGCCTGTTCGGGAGGAGTGGGGGAACTGGAGGGAATATGGGCGATCTTCCCACGTGCTACGCTGTGACTGGTGAGTGTGAGTGCCTGTAGTTTTATTCTTTTACTGCCCCAGGCCAGAGAGGCCCTCATGTTTTAGTGACCATTTGTTGTTATCTTTGTGTGGAAAGTTTCATACACACAGAGACCTCTAGGAAACTACAGAGTTCATAAGGAGTGCATATGGAGTATATTTTGTACTCCACACGTCTCCCTGGCAATTTCCTCACTGTCAGGTGAAAAGAAGCGGCTGGCAACTCCACATGTATCGGAGGAGGCACGTGGTAGTCTGCAGCCCTCCCTGGATCGGCAGAGGGGGTGGAGCAGCGACCGGGACGGCTCGGAAGAGAGGGGGAATTGGAGAAAAAGGAGGGAATCCAAAGGAACAAACAAACAGACAGACAAACGGACAAACAAACAAACAAGTCTGCAGCCCTCCCTGGATCAGCAGCGGGGTTGGAGCAGTGACCAGGACGGGTTGGAGAGCGAGGTGATTGGCCGGGTACAATTGGGGAGGAGGGGGGCTCTCTGCATGTGCTAGCATGGAACTATGGTTACTACGTGTGCACATTCTTTACTCTGTAAATTAAAACAAATCTATCATGAACAGCACTGGTTTTTGGCTATTGAATTTAATTTAGGGTGTCAATGTTCTCTAGATTCTTCCAGGACTTGTAATTATTTCATAAGAAATAACCAGCGATTGTTAGCTTTTCCAGTCTGTAAATAAAATAAAATAAAAGTTGTCCCTTTTATGAATGCGTCACCCAGTGTCACCTGTAATACAAGTGTAGTCATTCATTAACATGGACTATGACTGGTCCACTACACTGAATAGTAAAACTACAAGCTGCAGGAATTTCAGCGCAAAGGTGCACTTTCAATTTAAGAGTATTAACATGTGATGTCATTCATCCCCTTGACTGTTTTGACGCACAGAGCTACAAATAGATATCAAATAAACTTAATGGACAATGCTACAGTGTGCCCTCCGTGACGTTGAGCCAGTATGCACAAACACTCACATAAATACACAAATACAGACACACTGAATAATAGGGGATGCCGATTACAATTCTTCATCTTGGATGAGTGCCTATGTGTATGCGGTTGTCTGTGTGTTTCAGCCACGCATGTGTGTGTGCTCACATGTAAATACTCCTGTCTTGCCATGATAAGAGGCAACACCTCTAATCATAACTCTGAGCTGCTGATGCCATAGCAGCTAGGGAATTATGACCAAAATGCGCTAAACGTGAATCCTAATCGGAATGAGAATTCCTGTCCAGTTCCTGCCCTTTTAGTGAAGCCTGCATGGAGACAGAGCTGTCTTCTGAGCTAAAAGCTTTATACTGTTTCTCCATTTATGACCTAATTCATTCACAGTGAACAGAATTTTTGAACCAGCCTTTTTGAACCATTAGTGCTATAATGGCATTGGCATAATTCTTTGCTTCTACTTTGTCTTTGATGCCTTCTCAGTGAATTGATCAAGAGCTCACTTACTCATCTATCTATCATCCACAGTGGTCTACAGAATACACGAGTGGAAAGTGAAAAAATAATCTTGTGATCCATTTTCTAATTCTGATCTAAATTGATATCTCCCGTGTTTATGACTTAGGAACAGGTGAAAAAAAGTTTTGCTGGGATCATTTTTTTCTGAGTTGATTTGTTTGTTTGTTTGTTTATTTATTTATTTTTATCACGATCACTTAATGCAACTTGATTGATTGATCGACTGTCTTTTCTGTTTGTTGCTGTAATACTCATTTTGGCCACAAGAGGCTGAAGTGCACCACTACCCCATGTTCTAAATAGCCTAGTGAGCGCCAGCCAGGAATTCAACGTTGGTCTCTCTTAGGGTGATATTTGGTTCTGAACGTCTCAGGCCGGGATCAGACTAAAAGTCAGATACGTTTTCGGTGGGTGTCAGACTCTGTCAAGGTTGTCCCTTGTCTCCGATTCGGTTTGTGATATTCATGGACAGGATCTCAAGGTGCAGCAAAGGTGAGGAGTGTATCCGTGTTGTGAACCTCAGAATTGCAACTCTGCTCTTCGCAGATGATGTGGTTTTGTTGTCTTCATCAGAACGCGACCTCAGTGTGCACTGGGGTGGTTTGCAGCTGAGTGTGAAATGGCCGTGATGAGAGTCAGCACCTCCAAGTCTGAGGCCACGGTTCTCTGCCAGAAAATGGTGGATTGCTCCCTCCGGGTTTGGGATGAGTTGTTGCCTCAAGTGAAGGAGTTCAAGTATCTCGGGGTCTTGTTCACGAGTGAGGGTAGGATGGAGTGGGAGATTGACATGCGGATTGGTGCAGCATCAGCATTAATGCGGACGTTGTACCAGACCGTTGTGAAAAGGGAGCTGCTCAAAGCTCTCAATTTACCAGTCAATCTTCGTTCCAATCCTCGTCTATGGTCATGAGCTTTGGGTAGTGACTGAAAGGGTGAGATCGCGGATACAAGCGGCTGAAATGAGTTTCCTCCATAGGGTGTCTGGGCTCAAGCTTCGAGATAGGGTGAGGAGCTCGGATATATGGAGGGAGCTTGGAGTAGAGCCACTGCTCATTCATGTCAAAAGGGGTCAGTTGAGGTGGTTCCGGCATCTGATTAGGATGCCTCCTGGGCTCCTTCCTTTAGAGGTCTTCCGGGCATGTCCAACTGGGAGAAGACCCCGGGGTAGACCCAGAGCTTGCTGGAGGGACTACAAGTCCAATCTGGCCTGGGAACGCCTTGGGATCCCCCAGGAGGAGCTGGAGGGCGTTGCTGGGGAGAGGGACGTCTGGAGTGCCCTACTTAGCTTGCTGCCACCGCAACCTGACCCCGGAGAAGCGGCTGATGATGAGCTGAGATAATGTAATGTAACCCATCCACATTACAAGCCTTGGCATTGACCACATCCCATCTTCCATATGAAAAGGCGACAGACAAAGCCTTTGTCTGTTGATTAAGTTTCCTTTGTCACAAAGGAAACTCAGTCAACAGGGAGCCTTTTGGATCAAGAAATTACAGGCTACTAAACACCCAGGCCTAAATTAGGACCTAGATTTTACTGTTTTCTTGTAAATATTTATTTGTTTATTTTAACCATTGCCACTATTTGCAGTCAGAATTTTGCTCTTTAATTCAGCTTTGACAAATATTAGCTGGGCCAAAATGACGCCGTCTGCTGGAGTAGTTTTTATATGTCCACCCTCTCTAGGCTACAGCAACATGTCCAAGTGGAAGCTTCCTATTGGTGGAATGCCACTAGAAAAGGGCCATTTGTTCCATGAGATCTGTTTGACCCCCTGACGAAGGCTTGATGCATCACAGTTTGTTTTAAAGGGTTTTTTATGACCATGTCATGACAGTAAAAGCCTTTTAATTTTTTTTATAGCGTGCCTTGGAATTTTCTTGTGATGTTTTACTTTAACACATGATTTTAGAGGTTCAGTGAGTTTAGGACCTCAATGGCAAAGTAGCAAAACCTCTCTCCTGATGAGGGACATGTATTTGTGACCAGATGGATGCAATGTGCAGAGTGGGTTAAGGGGATGAGTGGGATCCTGAGTTACGGTTAGTGATGTGTGTATCATGGCTTTACTATTGAGGTCTGATAGGTTTTTTTATACATTTATTTCTGATTTTTCCCTTTTTCTTCCCAATTTAGTGGCCAATCGCTCCCTATTCTAATTCAAACACCCACCCTCGTAATGTATGCGTTCACCAACTGCATCTCTCCGGCCGGCAGTCTCGAAGGAGACGCCTCGCCACTTTCATGACAAGGCGAATCCAGGCCGAACCACTACTTTTTCCGACACAGCCATAGACGCATTCATGTGACGAACACAATCTGACTCCACCCCCCTTCTGAAGTCAGCGTTGCCAATTATTGCTGCTTCATCGAATACGGGCCCAGTCGGATCTGACGAGACCGGGGAGCGAACCCCGGTCCCCAGTGGGCAACTGCATCGACACAAGGCCGATGATTAGACCGCTACACCACCGCGGACCCGGTCTGACAGGTTTGGGGTGGGAAGGCCAATGATTTTGGATGCGCTGTGCGAGACGAGGATGAGCTGGTAAATGTTAACATTGTGAAGAAACTGGGGGAGCATTAAAGTAGATATTTAGATATTTGCACGCGCGCACACACACATGTGGAAATGAAAAAATATATATAAAAATGTTTGGGCCACTGCCATCCTAGGAGGAGAACATAAATAAGAGAAGCAGACACAAGATGGAAAATCAGATGATTAACTTTATTTGACATCAGAGTAAATTAAGCAGCGAATCGTATTTTTAACCACCACTGATAGATCTAAAAACAACCAACAGATGACACTACAATAGATTTGGATGATTAGTAATGAGATTTATAATCAAACTATTAAAATAACCACAATTATTTCAGTTGTAAGCCGAAAAATTAAATATTATGATTTAACTGATTACAGTGCTTAAGAAATTATCAAAACAATCAATGTATGTTTGATGTTATAATTTCCGATGATTTATGTAATTATAAAACACATTCAATAATTATTTACACATCAAGGATAAAATCAGTAGTAGCTAATTACCTTTAAACTACACAATTAAGGAATCTGTGAGGAATTACTCTTACCAAGTATTTTCTAAAACGGCTAGACAGAAAAGTAACTATGGTTGATGGACTATTTCGCTGGTTTTCCTGTCCGACTACCTGTGTCGTCATCACACAAAAAAAGTCGTTTTTCACACATCATATCAGTGTCCTTCCATTTTGTCCTGTCTGCTTTAGCGTCATATCAAACCTGATTAGTATTTGATTAGCCTGCAGAAACTATCTTTGTTGCCTATAATATATACCAAAAGCAATCACGTTAACCTAAACCCCTAAATATACGCATGCATGAACCCCCCCCCCCCACAAACACACAAACATGCGAACACACCCAGGCACATATACAAGCACAAACACAAAAAGATAAACTAACTCTCAGGTAGCCCATGGATGAAAAGAAAGAAGGGCAAGAGCAAGTAATGGCAATCGTGCCATACACAATAAAACCAATTATCACTGCGCAAGTAGAATTAGACTCAAATCAAGTAAAACAAAAGAGTGAGAAATACAATGGTGAGTGATTCGATGCACCCTTAAGTAAGTCTGTGCAGGCATTGTTATTGTTACAAATGTTACTATTCGAGAAAATTAGCTATTTGTCACCTAAATTTAAAATATGTTCAGACTGTCTGTTGTCTAACAATAGAACAGTGAAAGAACAGATGAATTTGTTATAAAACTTTACATATATATTTTTTGAAGGACTTCCTGGATTCTTATGAGCAAAGGTTTTTTTCAAGATAGTTCCAATCTGATTCCACCGCACACCTTTTAAATGGCTTTTTCTTTTAAATTTCTGCACAAGTAAATTCAAATTGTGTGGGTACCTGGCCACCAATTTGCCCTCTTGTTAAGAGAATCATGCAAAGGTTTTTATCTTGGATGTAATCCCCCCTCCCACCACAATGTGAGTTGTAAACACAGAGTGGCGCTGTTCGTCCCGTGGCCACGGGACAAACAAGACAGACAGACAGAGATTTCCTTTCTTGGTCTCCTTAGTATGGCAACACCAGCAAATAATCCAGATCATATTTAAATGGGGAGTTTGAATTTGGTAATTTTACGGAGGGAGCCATATGACCCAAGAGATTCCAGTCAGGAAAGTTGTCTTCAGTGCCTCTGGGAAGTTTTTACATTTGCCTGTAAGGGCGGACGCACTTTATCTGGATGAAACCCAAACATGTTTAAGAGAGGATTATATGGAGGACTGCTGTTGTCAACACGACCGTCGCTAGGACAAAAATCTGCAAAAAGAGATGACAAAGATAAGTGATTTAACATTAAATAGGATGAAAGGACAGATTGATGAATGATGAAATAGGATTAATTGCTCAATTAAGGGGTGCCTATACATTCACTTTATACCATTAAAATGTAAAAACATGGTAAAAACGTGTAACAAACGATAATAGTTTATAGTATACTTTCTAGCATCATATATACTATATAGTAACGTGCATGGATAAGTAGACACGTTGGTCCTTGACTAATGGGTCGGACCCTTTAGTCGACTGGTTAATGTTGTCGCTTGCGGAGTGGGAGACACGGGTTCGCGTCCCGGCTTTGGTGACGATCTCTCGGACTGCCCCCGAATTCGCTACATTGGTGTCAGAAGTGGGATGGTGAGACCGTGAGGTCATCGGAAGCGCGTGCGCCCAGAGGCGTGAGGGAGCTGATATGCTGAAGCGCGGGGATGTGCTTCCCGAAGGAGGGGGGTAGCGTAACGTGCATGGATAAGTAGTTACGTTGACCCTTTAGCCGAGGGTCAAGGACCGACCCTTTAGTCGACTGGTTTACGTTGTCGCTTGCGGAGCGGGAGACACGAGTTCGCGTCCCGGCTGTGGCGGTTCCCGGACTGCCCCCCGAATTTGCTACAATATATATATAACCACACACACACACACACACACACATATATATAACTTTGTTTAAAGAAACACTCAATGGTAAGGAAAGTGCTAATCCAGTGAGTCAAGTAAATTCTTTATGAGACAGTACAAGCCTGTTTCATGCCATAAGCAATCCTCTGCTGTCAATAAAGCTACTCGAGGAAAGGGACACACCATTTACTGACTCGTCATGCACATCACATGCACAATGTCCAACGGGGAAGGGAGAGGTGCAACATACAAAAATTTAAAAACAAGTGATCGCTAGGAGGTGCGACTTCAAAAACACGTGGTCGCGAACAGTACAATGGGGGGGGGGTGTTATTTGTCTGTTGCCATGATTTATCTATGATTACAAAATAGGTGCTTATATTGATGCCTGCATGGCCAATTCATTCCTGTTATTCAATGTGGACATTTCTAGTTTGCAGATGATAAAATACTTTTCAGTTAGACATAGATTACACATTTTACTACTGGTTGAATATGCTTTGTTCTTTGAGAGGATTTTCCATGTGGTTGAATAATTAATGTTTCTGCCCACCAATGACCAAATATAACGGCGTAAAGATGTTTATATATATATATATATATATATATATATATATATATATATATATATGTGTGTGTGTGTGTGTGAGTGTGTGTGTATATGTGTATGTATGTGTGTGTGTGTATATATATATATATAAATATATATATATATATATATATACTATATAAACAGTGCATCTGGAAAGTATTCACACCCCTTTACTTTCCCCACATTTTGTTATGTTACAGCCTTATTCCAAAATGGATTACATTCCTTTTTTTCCTCATCAATCTACATACATTACCCCATAATGACAAAGTGAAAAAGGTTTTGTAGAAATTTTTGCAAATTTATTAAAATAAAAAACTGGAATATTGCATGTACATAAGTATTCACACCCTTTGCTATGACACTCAAAATTGAGCTCAGGTTCAACCTGTTTCCACTGATCATCCTTGAGATGTTTCTACATCTTGATTGGAGTCCACCTGTAGTAAATTCAATTGATTGGACATGATTTGGAAAGACACACACCCGTCTATATAAGGTCCTACTGTTGACAGTACATGTCAGAGCAGAAACCAAGCCATGAAGTCAAAGGAATTGTCTTTGGACCTCAGAGACAGGATTGTATCGAGGCACAGATCTGGGGAAGGGTACAAAAAAAATTCTACAGCTTTGAAGGTCCCGAAGAGCACAGTGGTCTCCATCATTTGTAAATGGCAGAAGTTTGGATCCACCAGGACTCTTCCTAGAGGTGGCCGCCCAGCCAAACTGAGCAATCGGGGGAGAAGGGCCTTGGTCAGGGACATGACCAAGAACCCAATGGTCACTCTGACAGAGCTCCAGCATTCCTCTGTAGAAATGGGAGAATCTTCCAGAAGGACAACCATCTCTGCAGCACTCCACCAATCAGGCCTTTATGGTAGAGTGGCCAGACGGAAGCCTCTGCTCAGTAAAAGGCACATGACAGCCCGCTTGGAGTTTGCCAGAAAGCACCTGAAGGACTCTCGGACCATGAGAAACAAGATTCTCTGGTCTGATGAAACCAAGATTGAACTCTTTGGCTTGAATGCCAAACGTCACGTCTGGAGGAAACCAGGCACCTCTCATCACCTTGCTAATACCATCCCTACAGTGAAGCATGGTGGTGGCAGCATCATGCTGTGGGGATGTTCTTCAGCGGCAGGAACTGGGAGACTAGTCAGGATCGAGGGAAAGATGAATGGAGCAAAGTACAGAGAGATCCTTGATGAAAACCTGCTCCAGAGCACTCAGGACCTCAGACTGGGGCGAAGGTTTAACTTTCAACACGACAACGACCCTAAGCACACAGCCAAGACAACGAAGGAGTGACTTCGGGACAAGTCTGTGAATGTCCTTGAGTGGCCCAGCCAGAGCCCAGACTTGAACCTCATTGAACATTTCTGGAAAGACCTGAAAATAGCTGTGCAGCGATGCTCCCCATCTAACCTTACAGAGCTCGAGATGATCTGCAGAGAAGAATGGGAGAAATACCCCAAATATAAGTATGCCAAGCTTGTAGCTTCATACCCAAGAAGACTTGAGGCTGTAATCGCTGCCAAGGGTGCCTCAACCAAGTACTGAGTAAAGGGTGTGAATACTTATGTACATGCAATATTTCAGTTTTTTATTTTTAATAAATTTGCAAAAATTTCTACAAAACCTTTTTCACTTTGTCATTGTGGGGTATTGTATGTAGATTGATGAGAGAAAAAAAAAGGAATTTAATCCATTTTGGAATAAGGCTGTAACATAACAAAATGTGGGGAAAGTGAAGGGGTGTGAATACTTTCCGGATGCACTGTATAGTGTGTGTATATATATATATATATATATATATATATATATATATATATATATATATATATATATATATAGCGTTTTTTTCCGAAACCGTCAATGGTGTTGTAAGTGCTCAACTAATGAGGAGCGGAATATCAACACAGATACAGGGGGAAAAAAAGTTTTAATGCATTCTGCTCCTCATTAGTTGAGCACGTTGTCCGTCTTGTGAGAGAGCTCCTCCTCTGTTGCTCTCTCTGAGGTTTCTTCCTATGTTTTTCTCCCTGTTAAAGGTTTTTTTTTAGAGAATTGTTCCTTATCAGATGAGAAGGTCTAAGGACAGGATGTTGTGTTGCCGTTAAGCCCACTGAGGCAAATTTGTAATTTGTGATATTGGGCTATACAATTAAAATTGATTTGACTTGACTTGACTTATAACACCATTGACGGTTTCGGAAAAAAACGCTATCTAACGGGTCCGACCCTTTAGTCGACTGGTTAACGTTGACGGCCAAGGTGCAGGAAATATGGGTTCGCGTCCCGGCTGTGGCGGTTCCCGGGCTGCCCCCCCTAATTCGCTACATTGACGCGTGCACCCAGAGGCGTGAGGGAGCTGATATGCTGAAACTTCCCGAAGGGGGGGGGGGGGTAGTGTAACGTGCAATATTGTAACGTCCACGGATAAGTAGACACATTAGCCCTTGGCTAACGGGTCAGACCCTTTAGTCGACTGGTTAACGTTGTCTCCCGCGGTGCAGGAGTGTCCCAGCTGTGGCAGTTCCTGGGCTGCCCCCCTAATTCACTATTATATATATATATATATATATATATATATATATATATATTCATGCTGGACACACGAATTCCCTGATTCAACAAAATCATTTTCTTGTTAACAGAATTTTATGTTATTGTTATTTTTGTCATTTAACTGAATTTATTATAGTGCATTAGTTACAATTTTTGTTCTCTAAAATACTAACCCTAACCATAACCCTAACCCTAACCTCATTGCATCAAAATAAGTTATATGACACACAATTCAGAGCTTTTAGAGAGCAAAAAAATCGTAGCTACAGCACTATAATAAATTCAGTCAAATGACAATAAAAATAACAATAAAATACAATTTTGTCAATTGCAAAATATTAAACACCGCTCAATACATGATGTTATTGAATCAGGAAATTAATGTGTCCAGCACGACAAAGGATCCTAATTGACTTTCCATTGGCATTGTTTCCATGGTGCCGGCACGTAATTTTAACACATGCATGCCACCACCACATAATGCAAGTTTTAAGAGGTCGTGTTCATTTCACGTATTTCTGAGCGATCACGTTGCTCCGTACAATACCCAACTACACACAAAGAAACACTACGCAGGATGGATGGATGGATGGATGGATGGATGGATGGATGGATAGATGGATATATAGATAGATAGATAGATAGATAGATAGATAGATAGATAGATAGATAGATAGATAGATAGATAGATAGATAGATAGATAGATAGATAGATAGATAGATAGATAGATAGATAGATAGATAGATAGATAGATAGATAGATAGATAGATAGATGGATGGATGGATGGATGGATGGATAGATGTAGATTTCAAAACAAGAGAATAGAATTACCTTTCCCTGTATACTTGTATGGTGCTGGAGGCTTTAACTTCTTACAGGAAGCTTGCTCTCTGGTTTTAATTAGGTAATATGGATGTAAGTTCTGATGTAATCCTAGAAAAAAAAACAGGCATATTTTTGAATATTTACATAACAGACAAATAGTAAGGCTGATTGAAAACATGCGATTTATCTTACTCACCATAGACCAGCAAGTATGATAGAGGTGGATAACCTTCGACATAAGCTCTCGCAGACATTACAAGGCATTCGTTGCAGGCTCTCAGGAATTGTATGTCTGCAGATGAGTTATGTCCTGGAACAGTGAGACAGTAGTGTATGGGTTAAATAAAACGAGAATTTTTAAAGAAGACAGTTTGAAAAAGCAGTTTTAATTGGCTTCATGTCTACCCTTGGTGTTGTTAATACAAAGGCATGAATTATTTCCTTTTATCACACTTGACCATTTACAACATGCACACACTATTTTGTAAACAGAATATCCAGAGAATCAAGTTGCTAAGCAATTTCCCTGATATTGTTGTGCTGCAACTGTGTATTTAAAGATTTACTCCATATTTCATAGCACAACTTCAACTGAGAATCAACAACACTTTACACAATATTTATATACAATCTAATAATATGTTGGACATGCCCTATCTACCTTCAAGCCCTAACTTCTTCACAAACCTCTTTCCACTTGAAACAAATTACCCTGAATATGGAAGTAATGTTATCTTTAACTTACTTGATTCGCGAAGTTTAAGTGTGCTGTTGCGTATTGTCAAGTTCGGAAAGTGATGATAGACACACTTCAGTGACCCATTTCTGCAAAACAAATAAAAATATGCATATCACCATTATGAGCCATTTGTTAATTGACATAAATACATTTATTCTTTAGTCAATTAAATGTAAGTGAATAAGGATATTTGATGAAAATAATCCGTTATTTGCACATTTTGTAAAAATACACAATAGAGCTAGAAAAAATGCTTCTCTTTTACTATGCAAAAATAATTACATTATTTATACCCATAAAAATAAAAAAAATGTTATATAATTTTGATAGCCAAATGCACAGTCTGTCACACATCATGCATATGTGAGGTTGTGTGAAAAATAGAAGTATTACCTAAGTTCATTTTGTGTAAATGACTAGCATAGTTTTTTTAAAGTTTTTTTTTAATCAAAGCTATTTGCTGAAAAGACTGAGAGAGCTACTTCTGCAGATTTGGTTCAAGCTGTTCTCATTACATTAACTCACCCTACCCGAGAATATACTTTTTTTTCAGCCATATAAAATAAGTAAGATACTCACTGTGGCGAATATAACCTGTGGCCCATGTGAAGGTAGACTCGACTCCCTGGTTGCTGGTAGAACTTTGCCCAGGAGCTCTTCGAATGGGTCAGCGCATAGCGGTCAATAGGATCAGAAGAGTAAGCTTCCTGAAGAACCCACGTTCCACGAAAAATCTATGGGAACATCATTAACTTTCAAATGTCAAAATTGATATAATAAAGAAAGAAATATGGAATTTGATATGTGCCTTTTTGTATCTGTCCATTTTTATTTCCTCTGTTTATATGTCATTGTGTATGTGTGTCTTTACTATTTTTCTTATCTCTGTGTTGTTCAGGGGCTCCAGTAGGCTCGTACAGTTTTCAGAGCGTGGCATAGTTTTAAAATTCCTCATCAGCAGCATCAAAAGGATCACACCATACAGAATACACATGCTAGGATATTGTTAAGGAAGATGACACGTGGTAGTACAATGAATGTATCAATGGCTCAACAAGTGCATAGATTTTTTTTTACACTATGAACTGTAACTAAAATCTAATAGTACTGTGCGATTACTTCAACAATGAATAGCTTGATATAACGACATTAAACATCAAGTGACCATTAAACCTTGATTCACTTTAACTGAGCTGGATACAGTGTCAAAACGCCATAGCAAAGAAGGCTCCAACGAGTTTTCTTTTTTGGTGATGTTTCATCGCATGTCAACTTTTCATCCTGGGAATGAGGGGTTTGACTGCTAAACCACTGCCGGAGATTAAACCAAGCCATTTTCAGTTGCAGGAAAGGTCCTTAGCTGATTTCGAAATGAGATGAAAGGTAGCTGGAAGATCGTTTCTGGGGGGAAAAAATACAATGCATCCATTGATAACCAATCATACAGCATCAATGTTAAGCAAAGACAATAATCTCTCTTAATGGTATGCTAATTTTACTCATTTCTAATCTCACGCTATTAAACATAGCAGCAACTGCAAGACAATAAAATCAAGGGTAGTAGAAAACTTGTTTCCAAATCAACCTACCGTAATGAATTCTGCAAATTAAATATCAAAATCACTTCTCAATCGAAAATTATCTTTGAGCAGTAGATTAAGCTACAAAATTAATTATGTGATCCAGCCATTTATGTGTGAATGACTCTGATCTCTAAATCCTTGACGGTCCTAGTAATTATACAATTTTAACTTCCCTAAAATGTACTCATGAAACCACAACCACCACAAAATTGCAACTTATTGTAACAGATTAAGCAAGTCAGGATGACAAGTAACTTTTTTTTTATAATCCTCCACAATTTAGTATTTAATTCTAGCAGTTTGTTTGAATCCATCTTTTCTGCATGGTCATCTCGTCGACCTCATGTATCTTCCAATTTTTTTAAGTGTGAAGTGCATGTGTGTGTGTGTGTGTGTGTGTGTGTGTGTGTGTGTGTGTGTGTGTGTGTGTGTGTGTGTGTGCGTGCGCTCTAATATGCGTGGGCTTGATAGAGGATCTGTCACAAGTTCCTCTAAAGAGATGCGGGAAACTCATTTGTATTCAAGGATATATCACCGGTGTTATCATAATCAAGGAGGTCACTTAGTACAAACAAGAACATGGTTATATTTGTGCTTGTGTGAACCTTCACATTAGTGCAGAGTGTCCTTCAACAATGACCGGACGTTAAAATTGTCACCCTGTACAGAAACAGGGGTGACAAGTCCATCTGCGGCAACAGTCGTGGCACATCACTACCAGTAGTTGCAGGCAAGGTCCTAGCAAAAGGTCATGCTATGCAGGATGGTGAAGCACTGACAGAACATCTGCTGCCCGAGTCACAGTGCGGTTTCAGGAAGAACAGGAGTACTGTGGATATGATTTCCCAGTAAGACAGCTACAAGAAAAGTGATGTGAACAACAACAGGATCTCTTCATGGCTTTTGTCAACCTCTCCAAAGCTTTTGACACAGGAATCGAGAGCTACTCTGGAAAATTCTGAGAAAGTTTGGGTGTCCGAGCAAATTTGTGAACATTCTATCAGCCGAAAGTAGTAGTAGTAGTAGTAGTAGTAGTAGTAGTAGTAGTAGTAGTAGTAGTAGTATCACAGTTCCATGATAGGATGGTGGCACGAGTGGCCTTAGGAGGACAGGAATCGGTGCCCTTTAATTATGCACTGGAGTGAGGCAGGGGTCTGTGCTGGCATGTGTCACAAAGCTTTTTCATAAAGATCTGGAAGACAGTAGTGGGATCACAATCGACTTTATACTAGATGGAAAGCTCTCCCAACATCCGAAGGTTGCTGGCACCCACAAGTTGTCAGCAGTGCAGATACTTGAGCTGCAGTATGCTGATGACTGCGCTCTTGTAGCTCACACACCAGAAGACCTGCAAAACATCCTTGCTGCAGTTGTGAATGCCTACAGCAGGCTGGGTCTATCAGTCAACACCACCAAGACAGAGGTGTTGTACCACTGAAGGTCCAGCCCCCCACCCACTATGCCTGTCTTCACTATAGAACACCAACTGCTCTCAGTTGTTCCATCTTTCAAATACCTGGGCAGCATCCTTTCTGAGGGCTGCAACACCGATCATGAAACTCACAATAGAATAAAACAAGTAGCCCTCGGCAAACTCCGACGTAAGTTCTTCCAAAACAAACACCCCCACATGCGCACCGAAATTGGTATTTACAAAGCCGTCTGCATCACAACTCTCCTATAGCTGTGAAGCCTAGGTCACATACAGCCGCCACCTAAGTTTGCCGGAGCGGTTCCACATAAGGTGTCTGCAGCGAATCATGGAGATCACGTGGCGTGACCGTGACCGTGTTCCCCATGCTGAGATTCTTGCCAGGACAAACTGCACCGTTAACGAGGAGCGGTGTCATCATCGGACTCGATGGACTAACAGAAAGCAAGCAAGCGTGTGTGTGTGTGCGCGCGCACGCTCTAATATGCGTGGGCTTGAGAGGATCTGTCGCAAGTTCCTCTAAAGATGTCTGTGAATGTTCTTATTCATCCAGGTCATGGTTATCCAAAGGAGTTGAATCAAGTGCAACTGGACTTGGTATATATCCAAAATTCCTCTAAAGAGACGCGGGAAACTAATTTGTATTCAAGGATATATCACCGGTGTTATTATAATCAAGGAGGTCACTTAGTACAAACAAGAATATGGATATATTTGTGCTTGTGTGAACCTTCACATTAGTGCAGAGTCACGATTGAGAATATTTGAGGAAGGATATGTATAATCACCTTGTTTGCAATAAAGTGCCGACATGTCATGGCAACATTAACAAAATCAGCGGTTTGGTTGATCCAAGTTATTTAAAGACATCTATACTTATTACTGTTAGACTTAATAAAATGTAGCTCAGTTCTACCTTGTTGAAAAAAACCCACTGTATTAAATGTTCAATTAATTTCAGAAGAATATAAACTCAGATAGCCTACAGCTTTCCATAATTTAGACTGTTCATTATTAATTCTACATTAGACATGACATTTCTTCACACACGCGCGCGCGCGCGCACGCACGCACACACACACACACACACACACACACACACACAGACTACCAGGAATGACTCTTGAACAAAAATGGACTCACAGATGTAATAATAATAATAATAATGATAATAATAATAATAATAATAATCGAAGAAAAGAACTTGTCAATAGCATGGATTAACTACAGGAAGGCATTTGACAGCATGCCACACTGCTGGATAGAGAAGAGCCTAAAGATCTACAGAGTCTGCCCAACAACTGTCAAATTCATCACGGAGAACATGAAGACCTGGAAGACCACTCTGAATCTCCATTATGCAGAGGGGTCCACAGAATAGAGATCGTACAGAAGTACCAATGACGTTCGCAACGTATAAGACGTAACGTAACGTCACTGGCCTGCCGCCATTACTGTTCGACTGGCGCTAAAATCAAAATATTCCAAATATTTCACACTGTTTTCATAGATTGTCGGTCATAATGAGTTGCGAAAATGCTGTTGTCGTTCGTAAAGGGGCTAATTACTGCCATGGCATCCACTGCAGTAGTAACAGCAAAGACACCATCGAGCCGAGGACGGGTAGAATCGTCCGATTCCATCGGTGAATTTTGCGTCTTTTTATTGCATCACAGCACAAAATATTCTGTCGATGTTAATGTTACTGACTGTATATTGATGTTTTGAGTTGAATGGTGAATTTGAATGGTTTTTCCTGCAAGGTTTAATCTCAAAGGGTCAACTTACCCGAAAAAAGAGATTTTAGAGTGTAGACTTACGTGATTCACCTGAAACTAGAAAGAGTTAACTCAAAGGATAAAATAACTGACACAAAATAGGTCTAGCTTGATAAAATAAACTATTATCCTCGGAAAAATATAGACCGGTCTCATCTTAATTGGACAATATAAAATAGATAATTGACTAAACTAATTAGAAACCCAAACCTAAAACAACCTAATTGCAATTAAAAAGGGATTCAAACCAGGGATTTCAGTATATATCTAAATGTATGAATGTGTGACACATAGCTGTGAATAGTTTTCATATTTCAAGTGAATTTACACTATTTTGTCATTAAATTGACAGCTTTTTCATTTTGTAGCCCCAGTCTCTGGTCTGCTATTTTGTTGCTCAACCACTCCTTAAGAGCCAGTGTGAGATAGTGACACAAGTGTTACATGTTTTTATTGCATCACAGCACAAAATATTCTCTCGAAATTTATGTAAGGACTTAGACCTTGACACTGACAACATAATCAAAGAGCTAGACCAAGATAGCACATACAAGGAGTGAACGAAGGAGATGGCATACAACACTCAACCATGAAGGAGAAGATCCGGAAAGAGTACCACAGGAGAGTGCGCATGGTACTGAAGAGCGAACTCAATGCGGCCGACAGAATTGAAGCTATTAACACCCTAGCAATACCTGTAGTGACATACAGCTCAACATCATCAATTGGAAACTGAACGACATCAAGAGACTAGACACCAAGACAAGAAAGATGCTGATGATGGAGAAGATGCACCACCCAAAAGCAGATGTCGACAGGCTGTACCTACCAAGTGCTTCAGGAGGACGAGGCCAAGTCCAACTCGAACTGACCTTCAAGACTACCACTATCGAGCTGGATGCATACCTGACAAAAACAGATGACCCACTCCTCCAAATAGTAAAACATCAGATCTACTCCATCAATAAAGAAGCTGCATGTTCAAGAAAGAGCTTGATGTCCAAGAAACCCCACCAACATAAAATGAGGCAACTACTATCTATGCCAAACGAGTGAAGCAGAAGACAAAACACCATGGCCAGCGGCAACTGCAAAAAACCTGGGAGGACAAAGCAATACACGAGAAGTACCCAAAAAGAATGAAAGACGAAGACGTGGACCAACAAAAGACACACCAGTGGCTGAGGAGCACCGGGCTGAAAGCAGAGACAGAGGGCCTGATAATCTGCATAAGACCAGAGCCTGGCAACCAGATCTTATCACCATTGCATCATCAAAGATGGAATAGACCCAAAATGCAGCATATGTGGAATGCAAAGACCGAGGAGTACATGTACAGGCACAACAAGGCAGCAGCATACCTGCACTGGAAGATCTGCAGGAGTTACAAAATCAAGACGACTGAGAAGTGGTATGAACATCAGCCAAAAACGGTCACTGAAAACAATGATGTCACCATCCTCTGGGACATACCCATCCACATTGACAGAGACATAAAAGCCAACAAGCCCGACATCATTATCAAGGACAGGGAGGAAAAGAGGTGTATGCTCATTGACATGACAATACCATCTAAAAAAAAACACCTCAGTGAAAGTCACAAAGAAGCTGACCAAGTACAAAGACCTGGGGATTGAAATCAACGGGTTGTGGGGAATGAAGACCGAAACAACACCAGTGGTCATTGGAGCTCTAGGACTCATGAAGAAGGGAATGGAAAAGTTCACCAACCATATCTCAGGAAAGATCAACATCTGTGCAGTCCAGAATATCACCCAACTCGGAACAGCCAACATATTACGACGAGTACTGTCAATCAAGTGAAATCTGGCCTATAGTGCCTCAGGTCCATAGTTTGGACCTGGCTCTACAGGATGTAAAATAGGAAACGTGAAATTAAAAAAAAAAGAATGCCGGATTCATGTAGGGAGCTACATGGATCCAGCAAAAACAGGATCAATACAAACGCATAGAGAACCAAGAATGGCGAGACTGTTGTGGTTACACCGCCCCGAGCTGCCTCCCAGGCACATTCAAGCCACTTCCCCAGCTCGGACGTGCCGGAAACATCCGAGCACTCGGTTCATGCTCTGAGGGGACGAGCGCAACGCTGCACCAGGTGTTTGCATTGATCTATCAGGCACACCTGTGGTAATCAAGCAGCCCTCTACAAGAAGCCTCCCAGAATGCCTCTCCGTGCTTTGATGTACTGAACCCTGCGGTAAAGGTCTGACAAGCCTATTCCAGTGATTTTCCTGCTTACCCTTTTCTCGTGCCTATTTCCACGCTGTTGTTTTTTTCCCCAGTATCTAACTCATGTGTTCCTGTTCGTCTCGCTGTTTCTGTTTTCCCTCAAGACCCTCCCTCCGTGACTTCCACAGCTCCCCGCATCTCCTTCGCTCCTCGTCCCGAGCAACCTTCACGTTTTCCCCGGACCTCTCCAGCGATTTCCCTCCCCTCCCTTCGGACTCGACTTCCGGGATCTCGGACTCGGACTTCCTCGGACAACCCCTTGATCTACAGATTCGGACTTTGGTAGCCAGGCGCATGCACATCGTCTCAACAACCCCCACCTGAGATTCCCCTGTTATCATTCCTGTGGCAGTGTTGTTTATTTTCTTGCATTAAAATTGCCTTCGGGTTATCTTGGTGCTCTGTGTCTGTCTGTCCTTTGGGGTTTGCTACATTGCCTCTGGTTGTCATTCGAGATACGAAACAGAACGTCGAAGCCAGAATGAGCCAAAGCAAACCTGAGGGGCAGGCGGTCGCTCAGGCAGCTATAACCCCTAAGCCCCAGAACCCTATAGCTCTCGAGGCAGTGGTATAGCACCACAGCACTCAACTCACCCAACTCCATTCTGAGCTTAGCACTGCCTTCTCCCAGATCACTAGAGAAATCAGCAGGCTCCAGGCTAACTCACGTACCTTGGCGAGCACCCTTGCTTCACTCTCCGCGCAGATCGCTGCTCTGACAGTGGCAGTGTCCAAGATCAGCGATCATCCTGCTCTGACCCCAGTCTCTGACCCCAGCCCAGCTCCAGCTCCCAGTCCCTCCGAGCCTCCCTCCGGTCAACCGTATCATGATCCCCGTGTTGAGCCTAACCTCCCCTGTCCTAAAGCCTTCAGTGGGAAGTTCGAGCAGTGCAGAGGTTTTCTCGGTCAGTGTGAGCTCCTGTTCAAAGACCAGCTAGCCAGGTATAGGATGGGGGAGGCTAAGGTAGCCCTGGTGATATCCCTGTTGACTGGCAGAGCCCTCAGTTGGGCAATGGCGGCGGTTGGCCATCACGAACCATTCCCCACCAATTACGATGCCTTCTGCCGCAAATTTTGTTTAGTGTTCGACCACCCAGCGGACGGGGAGGACACAGCTGACCGCCTCAATTCTATCCAGCAGGGAGCTAAGTCAGTGGCAGACTACACCCTGGACGTTAGGATACTGGCGCTAACAGTGGGTGGGACGACACAGCGCTTAAGAGCGCGTACAGGAGGGGGCTCAGCGATTCCATCAAGGATCTCATTGTTAGAGACCGGTCCTCTTCCTTCAACGAGCTCGTCAATCTCGCTCTCCGGACGGATGAACGGTTGCAGGAGCGGCGTCTGGAGCACGCTCAATGCTGCGGAGTCTCCCATAGACCTACTCTCGCCCGAACTACCAGCGGGTCCCCTGTTCCAGCATCCTGCAGCCAGTCTCCGCCCCATGCCAGGGATAGCATGGTGTACTGATCTTCTTCTCTCTACCCTCTCCTCTTCTCTGGACAATCTCTGTTCCCTCCTCTCTAGGCCTGCACGCCGAACTCCACCTGAACCTTGGCTGTCCGACTCAGTATGTACTGACAGATGGAGCCTAAGAGTGGCAGAGCGCAAATGGAGAAAAGGCAAACTCCCAGAGGACCTTCTCAACTTCCAATCTCTTCTTTCTACTTTCTCCTCCTCCCTTTCTGCTCCTAAAGTTGCCTTCTGTTGCTCTAAAATACAATCCTCTGCCTCTAATCCTAAGAAACTCTGAAACTTTCTCTACACTTCTTCAACCCCCACCTCCTCCTCCTACTTTCTCCCTTCTCCCTGATGACGTCGCTAACTTCTTTGACAAGAAGGTAAACGACTGCTAGAGATCCCTTTTAATTCTAAAGGACTAATTTGAAGGATACATTATTGTATAGCTTCTCTTAAAAACATAACTCCTTCTAACATTATGGGCAGCTGAGCTAGGAGAGGACATGGATGAGGACGACTGGAACAGTGCTTTACAAAAAGTGAATGATAGTACTTCCTGTGCAAGACTAAGTATAATACAGTTCAACGTCCTACATCGTGCTAATTTTTCTAAAGCAAAACTAGATAAGATTTATCCTAATGCAGATGCAAGTTGTGACAGGTGCCATAACACCCCTGCCAACTTAACCCATATGTTTTGGTCATGCCCGGCTCTGACAACTTACTGGTCTATGGTTTTTAAATCACTGCCGGAAGCCCTTGATATTGATTTCTAACCAAATGCAGCAGTAGCTATATTTGGAATCACAGATGGGGAACACTGTAATGAGGAAAAGCCATAAAACCATAATTGCTTTCACGACACTGCTTGCTCGCAGAAGAATGTTATTACATTGGAAATCAAAACACCCACCTAAAGTGTCTATGTGGTTGAGTGATCTGATACATTTCATACAGTTAGAGAAGATTAAGTACACTCTTAGGGGGTCCAGTGACAAATTTTTCTCCATCTGGGGTCCGATTTTGACATATCTAAGTAAACTAAAAACTTTGCCTGATGACCTAAGATGTTTAGTCATATAGACCACAGTAGGCCTATATACGTTTCACAAATAGAAGTGTTTAACCATATTTGTTTTTCCTTCCCCATATCTTCATTTTTTCTTCTTATATACTAGTTACCAGGGATTGTATATTCTAGGGATATACATATTGTGGATATTGTATTTAAATTGTATCGAAATTGTTTCTGCCTTGGACTGATGCAGGCATGTATGACTGCAATTATGAATATGTATGGACACAGTGACATTGAACATGGCTAAATGTGACCTCTTTCACATGTAAATGTATCTATTATTATTCTTATTATGTATGTGTTATTATCTTATTTTCTTTTTCTGCTTCTCTAGGCGGGTGCACCTCATGTTTTGGTGGGTAGGAAGGGTGGGGGTTGGGGTGTTTGTGTAAAAGAAAAAAGAAAAATGGAAATAGTCTAAGTACATGTCTATTGTATTTTGCGCTTGTATCCAAATAAAAAGGTTATTAAAAAAAAAAAAGAAAAAAAAGAAGGTAAACGACATCAGATCGTCCTTTTCTCACCACCCGGTTAGCGCTCCTTGCCCTAGCCCACCCTCCCTCACCTCTCCACGTCCCACCCTATCCCACCTCGCTCCCCTCTCCCCCGACGAGGTCCTCAACCTCATCACATCCAGTCGCCCCACCACATGCTCCCTTGACCCAGTCCCCTGCCCTCTTCTTCAGTCTATAGCACCTGAACGCCTTCCCTTTCTAACCCACCTCATCAACACCTCCCTCCAGGCAGGATGCTTTCCATCTGCCTTCAAGACTGCTAGAGTCACCCCCCTTCTCAAGAAACCATCACTTAACCCCTCTGACGTCAAAAACTACAGACCGGTTTCTCTTCTACCCTTTCTATCCAAAACTCTCGAATGTGCTCTTTAACCAACTTTCTTTGTACCTCCACCAGAACAACCTCCTGGACCCAAACCAGTCTGGGTTCAAGGTGGGTCACTCCACAGAGACGGTCCTCCTTGCAGTGACATAATCGCTGCACCCTGCGAGAGCAAACTCTCTCTCCTCTGTCATGATACTCCTGGACCTGTCAGCTGCATTCGACACAGTGAACCACCAGATCCTACTCTCTACCCTCGATGGGCTGGGTGTCACAGGCTCTGCACTCTCAATATTTACATCCTACCTGACGGGTCGCTCCTACTAGGTGACATGGAGGGGATCTGTGTTGGAGCCTCGCAGACTGACTACAGGTGTTCCACAAGGTTCGGTTCTGAGTCCTCTCCTGTTTTCCCTTTACACGACATCCCTGGGTTCTGTTATTCGCTCACATGACATCTCTTACCATTGTTATGCCGATGACACCCAGCTGATCTTGTCCTTCCCTCCCTCTGACACACAAGTAGAGATGCTGCGTGCTTGACTGGCATCTTGCAGTGGATGGCAACACCACACCTGAAGCTCAATCTGGACAAGACAGAGCTGATGTTCCTCCCGGGGAAAGGTTGTCTGCACCGAGACCTGGCCATCACCACTGACAACACTGCGGTGACGCCAACTCAGTCTGCGAGGAATCTGGGTGTGATCCTGGATGACCAGCTGTCATTTGCTGCAAACGTTGCTTCAGTTGCTCACTCCTGCAGATTTCTCCTTTATAACATCAGGAGGATTCACCCATTCCTCACCGGTGAGACAGCACAGGTGCTCATCCAAGCTCTGATCATCTCCCAGCTGGACTACGGCAACTCCCTCCTTGCTGGCGCCCTGGCATCGGCCACCAGACCACTGGAGCTTGTTCAGAAAGCTGCAACTTCTCTGGTGTTTAACCGCCCTAAGTTCTCTCACACAACTCCCCTTCTCATGTCCCTACACTGGCTCCCAGTAGCTGCTCGCATCCAGTTTAAGACTCTGGTGCTAGCCTACAGGGCAGTGAAAGGAACAACTCCTTCCTATCTCCAGGCCATGGTGAAGCCCTACACCCCCACCCGAACACTTCACTCTGCTGCCTCGGGACGCCTAGTTGCCCCATCGCTCAGAGGCCCCTGCTACCGATCGACCCAGTCACGGCTCTTTTCTGTCCTGGCCCCACAGTGGTGGAATGAACTCCCCACTGATGTCAGGACAGCGGAGTTGCTGCTCATCTTTCGACGCAGGTTGAAAACTCACCTCTTCAAGAACTACTACCCCGTTACTTGCTCTTAGCACTTATTGTATTCACTCATTTAAAAAAAAATCTATTTCTTGCGCTTTTACTTTAGCACTGGTTTTGCTCTTAGATGCTTGTTTAGAGAGAAGATGCACTTATGACCCCTGATGACTAGTAGTTCTCCTGATTTCCTACGTTAAATGCACTTATTGTAAGTCGCTTTGGATAAAAGTGTCAGCTAAATGACTCTAATGTAATGTAAAAAAGGTAGCTACGGATGCAAGGACCAGCTACTCATCAATAAATCCATATTGCAAGAGGTCAAATCGAAGAAAAAGAACTTGTCAACAACATGGATTACATACAGGAAGGCAGTTGACGGCACGCCACACTCTTGGATAGAAAAAAACTCAAGATCTACAGTCTGCCCAACAACTGTCAAATTCATCAAGGAGAGCATGAAGACCTGGAAGACCACCCTGAATCTCCATCATGCAGAGGGGCCGTTGACATCGTGACCGATCTACATCAGACGCGGAATCTTCCAAGGGGACTCACTACCACCACTGCTCTTCTGCCTTGCACTAGCGTCACTCAGCAATCTACTGAACAACAGCAGCTATGGGTACAAACCACAGAATGGCAAACTGACCCACCTGTTCTACACTGACGACCTTGTCAGGCACAACAAGGCGGTAGCATACCTGCACTGGAAGATCTGCAGGAGTTACAAGATCAAGACGACTGAGAAGTGCTACAAAAATCAGCCAAAAAAGATTCACTGGACATGCCCATCCACACTGACAGAGAGATAAAAGGACAGGAAGCAAAAGAGGTGCATGCTCATCGACATGGCAATACCATCTGAAAAAAAAAACACCTCAGTGTAAGTCACAGAGAAGCTGCCCAAGTAAAAAGACCTGGAGATTGAAATCAACAGGATGTGGTGTGTGAAGACCGAAACAACACCAGTGGTCATCAGAGCTCTAGAACTCATGAAGAAGGGAATGGAAAAGTTCACTAACCGTATCCCATGCTACATCAACATCCATACAGTCCAGAAGATCGCCCTACTCGGAACGGCCCACATATTACGACGAGTACTGTCAATCAAGTGACATCTGCCCTATAGTGCCTCAGGTCCATAGTTTGGACCTGGCTCTACAAGACGTAAAACAGGAAACATGAAAGAAATGATGACGATGATAATAACAATAATAATAGTCATAATCATCATCATCATCATTACATTTATGTAGCACTTTTCTAGACACCCAAAGCGCTTCACATTGAAGGGGGGAGCCTCACCTCAAACACCACCAATGTATAGCACCCACCTGGGTGATGCATGGCTGCCATTTTGCACGAGAATGCTCACCACACATGTACAGTACACAAGTATGTACAGTAAGAAGCCTCTCCCTGCTAAAACTGTCACACTTTAGATGAACTAGGCCCATTTTCTTTCAGTACAAATTTCATTTCTTAATATCATTTGCTTTGTTTTGTTAGTGTTTTGTTGTTTCTGCTCAAGTCTTCCAGACTTTATATTAATTTTCTATTGATTTTTCTCTTTATCATCTGCCTTCAGAATAGACCAAAGTTGAACCTTCAGCACAAGTTGGAACTGTGTTTCTATTTCAAGAGTGAAATCATCAATAATAAAAAAAAAGATAGTGAAGTAAAATTTCCTTCAAGAAATTTCTTTAAAATCTAAAGGAAAATCAAGCCTCATAGTAATGTTAAAATTCATAATGATGTCATATTACAAGAAAAACTGTCAGAGCTAATTATATAAAACTTGGATAAAAAGTTTCCATTTGTGATTACACAAAATAATTGCCCTGTATGTTACAAGTGTGCGAGACCAGCATCGCATTGCAACAAGGCTGTTGAAGACAGATTTTAGGGGAGAAGAGGAAAAGCAGAAGAGGTTTGGCAGTTGAATTTCTGTTTTTTTGTGGCTTTTGGTTAAGCTTCTGTAATCTTCTCAATGGCCCTTCCTGTAGTAAGGTATAATTTTTTTAAATTTTATTCTATTTTATATTATTTCTTTATTTATTTTGCTCAGAGGTGTGTAAAAAAAAGACTATTCTCTATGAAAACATGCTGTTGCTTAAAGCTTCAATCCGTGACTTTTCTGCGTAGATAAGTTTGCACTTTATCCATCTGAAACAGGATGATGATGTGGAAATTCTCTTGGACAGGCCATCAACTTTTACAGGAGAAAGTGTAGTATGGTTTTGAAGGCAGCAAGAAATAGACCAGTTGCAACTTATGTTATTGGACTAAAAATAGCAGACATTGTTGCTCGTATTGTATGAGCTCAGCAGTGAACATTTTCCCACCCCTGTAAAAATGGGATTCTGGAAATAAAGCTAACTCAGGCAATCTAATCTATTAAGAACTACACTGAACTATAATGCAACACCGTTCTACAATAATATTGACTCTTTGTCCAACAGAAGCATGGCCACATCAGCCTCACATTTCAATCTTTTTTCCTGCTGGAGTTGTTTCCCACATGTAGATTTGTGCCAATGGATAATAGTCAGACTGAACGGCCATTTGGTTTAATAGCTATTTAGTCACCATTCCATTATTCAGGCCGAATTTACCTTTCCATTGGCCGGAAGCGGAATTGGTTTTCCCACACCAATCACTAGTGACTGATGTATCAGGCCACTCTGATGTCATTTTCAATCGACATAAACTATATTATGTACATGTATATGTATATGTGTGTGTGTATGTATATGTATATATATACACTACCGTTCAAAAGTTTGGGATCACCCAAACAATTTCGTGTTTTCCATGAAAAGTCACACTTATTCACCACCATATGTTGTGAAATGAATAGAAAATAGAGTCAAGACATTGACAAGGTTAGAAATAATGATTTGTATTTGAAATAAGATTTTTTTTACATCAAACTTTGCTTTCGTCAAAGAATCCTCCATTTGCAGCAATTACAGCATTGCAGACAGCAATTACAGCACAAACAGGCTCTAACAGGTACTATTTAATGAAGATGCCAGTTGGGGACCTGTGAGGCGTCTGTTTCTCAAACTAGAGACTCTAATGTACTTATCTTCTTGCTCAGTTGTGCAACGCGGCCTCCCACTTCTTTTTCTACTCTGGTTAGAGCCTGTTTGTGCTGTCCTCTGAAGGGAGTAGTACACACCGGTGTAGGAAATCTTCAATTTCTTAGCAATTTCTCGCATGGAATAGCCTTCATTTCTAAGAACAAGAATAGACTGTCGAGTTTTAGATGAAAGTTCTCTTTTTCTGGCCATTTTGAGCGTTTAATTGACCCCACAAATGTGATGCTCCAGAAACTCAATCTGCTCAAAGAAGTGCCCATCCAACCAATCCAACTTGTGGGAGCTGCTTCTGGAAGCGTGGGGTGCAATTTCTCCAGATTACCTCAACAAATTAACAGCTAGAATGCCAAAGGTCTGCAATGCTGTAATTGCTGCAAATGGAGGATTCTTTGACGAAAGCAAAGTTTGATGTAAAAAAAATCTTATTTCAAATACAAATCATTATTTCTAACCTTGTCAATGTCTTGACTCTATTTTCTATTCATTTCACAACATATGGTGGTGAATAAGTGTGACTTTTCATGGAAAACACAAAATTGTTTGGGTGATCCCAAACTTTTGAACGGTAGTGTATATGTGTGTGTGTGTGTGTGTGTATGTATATATATACACACATACATACATAGACACATGCACTCATATATATATACATACGTATACACACACACACACACACACACACACACACACACACACACACACACACACACACACACACACATATGGTATATATACATACACATATACATTTTTTTTTAATGGTGGCAGGGTGGCACAACGGTTAGCGTGGTCACCTCACAGCAAGAAGGGCCTGGGTTCGAGCCCCGGGGTAGCCCAATCTTGGTGGATCATCCCGGGTCGTCCTCTGTGTGGAGTTTGCATGTTCTCCCTGTGTCTGTGTGGGTTTTGTCCGGGGGCTCGGATTTCCTCCCACATTCCAAAGACATGCAGATCAGGTGAATTGGCGATACTAACTTGTCCCTAGGTATGAATGTGTGTGTTTGTGTGTGTGTGTGTGTGTGTGTGTGTGTGTGTGTGTGTGTGTGTGTGTGTGTGTGTGTGTGTGTGTCAGCCCTGTGATGGCCAGCCTATTCCGCCCAATGACTGCTGGAATAGGCTCCAGCATCCCCGTGAACCTGAGAGCAGGATAAGAGGATCAGAAAATGGATGGATGGACATACAGTGCATCCGGAAAGTATTCACACCCCTTCACTTTACCCCCATTTTGTGATGTTACAGCCTTATTCCAAAATGGATTAAATTCCTTTTTTTTCCTCATCAATCTACAAACAATAACCCATAATGACAAAGCGAAAAAGGTTTTGTAGAAATTTTTGCAAATTTATTAAAAATAAAAAACTGAAATATTGCATGTACATAAGTATTCACACCCTTTACTCAGTACTTGGTTGAGGCACCCTTGGCAGCGATTACAGCCTCAAGTCTTCTTGGGTATGAAGCTACAAGCTTGGCATACTTATATTTGGGGTATTTCTCCCATTCTTCTCTGCAGATCATCTCGAGCTCTGTAAGGTTAGATGGGGAGCATCGCTGCACAGCTATTTTCAGGTCTTTCCAGAAATGTTCAATGAGGTTCAAGTCTGGGCTCTGGCTGGGCCACTCAAGGACATTCACAGACTTGTCCCGAAGTCACTCCTTCGTTGTCTTGGCTGTGTGCTTAGGGTCGTTGTCGTGTTGAAAGTTAAACCTTCGCCCCAGTCTGAGGTCCTGAGTGCTCTGGAGCAGGTTTTCATCAAGGATCTCTCTGTACTTTGCTCCATTCATCTTTCCCTCGAGCCTGACTAGTCTCCCAATTCCCGCTGCTGAAAAACATCCCCACAGCATGATGCTGCCACCACCATGCTTCACTGTAGGGATGGTATTAGCAAGGTGATGAGAGGTGCCTGGTTTCCTCCAGACGTGACGTTTGGCATTCAGGCCAAAGAGTTCAATCTTGGTTTCATCAGACCAGAGAATCTTGTTTCTCATGGTCTGAGAGTCCTTTAGGTGCTTTCTGGCAAACTCCAAGCGGGCTGTCATGTGCCTTTTACTGAGCAGAGGCTTCCGTCTGGCCACTCTACCAGTAAGGCCTGATTGGTGGAGTGCTACAGAGATGGTTGTGTTATGTCTGCACACATCGACAGTGCTGCATTTGATTTGGTGCTGTTCTATTGTGCTGGGATCGATTGGTGATGCCTGCGGGCTCTGGGTTGTTTGATCGGGTCTGCCTTTGATGCTGTGTCAGTCTAAATAAAGAATGCCACGGAGAGGTTGTGTCGAGCGACAGCGCTGTGTCCTGATGTGATTTCTAAATACAATATTGGCGACGAGGATGGCTGATATCTCTCTCCCACCACCTGCCCCCTTCCTGGCATTACCTGGCGAGCCTCCGGTACCATGGACTCGCTGGCTACATAGTTTTGAAAATTACATCATCGCCTCCGGGCTCGACGACGTGAGCCAGGCTAGGAAGACGGCTCTGTTGCTACACTGCTTGGGAGCAGAGGGTCATCGTGTGCTCGGGACTCTGGGGAACGTCACAAGCTTTGACGAAGCTGTGGGACTTATGAGCACCCATTTCGCTGCTCCACAGAGTGCCCTCCTTCGGCGATTTATATTCCGTCAGCGACACCAACTGCCTGGTGAGTCTGTGCGGCAGTACGTAGCTAATTTGCGAGGGCTAGCTAGCTCATGCAAGTTTGGCGCGCTTCAGGACGAGATGGTTCGCGACCAGCTAATCGAACACACCAACAACGCAAAGGTGCGTGAGACTCTTCTGCCGGAAAAAGACGATCTGCTGCTGTCCGGAGCAATTACCATCGCACTACAGGTTGAGGTAGCAGCTGAGTGTGCTGCTATGCTAAATACACAGCAAGTGGCCACCTCCAGTCAAGCTGCCAACGACTCCTCCCTCTACTCACGGCTGCCCCTCGGGACGCAACCTAGCCAGAGCGAAGCGGGCGCCGACTCCACTGGGGACGTCTTGCAACTGCAACGACGGCGTTCTCGGCCCCGCCCTCAACAGTCCTGCGGTAACTGTGGGTCTCGGTCTCATGTTTCAAGGGCTCAGAACTGCCCTGCCCGTGGCCAGACATGCCGTAGCCGCGGTAAGCACAATCACTTTGCCAACGTCTGTCGATCTTCCCCGGCTGGGTCAGAGGGCCACACCCCCCAGTCTTCAACCGCCGTCATTCACAAGGTGAGCTCTGGGCCAGTGTCATTCAAATCATGCACAGTCAACATTAATGATGTGTGCATCCCCCTGCTGTTGGACACCGGTGCCTGTGTGTCTCTCCAGAATGTTGATACCTACAGTCAATTTTTCGGTTCACTGCCACTGTCCGCACCCTCAGCTGTCCTCTGTGGGTATGGTGACTCCAAAATCGATCTGGTTGGCTCTCTCCAAGTGACTGTCCGCTATGGAACCAAGCTGGTGCCCAATGCAGTTTTTCATGTGGCACGCCGTGGGGCCAACCTGATGGGCCTGGACCTGTTCTCCGCTCTGGGGTTCTCCCTCTTAGACACAAGGGGGGCAGCAATCCTGACTGTTGCCACACCTTGGCAGCAGAAGTGGCCATCGCTGTTTATGGGGCTGGGCTGCCTCTCCGCCTTCGCCCATCAACCTCTCCTCAACCCTGCTGTGAAATCTGTCATCCAACCACTGCGCCGCATCCCGTTGGCTCTCCGTGATGGGGTCTCCGCCGAGCTGCAACAACTGCTGGAAGCTGGCATCATTGAACCGGTGGACGCGTCACCTTGGGTCTCAAACCTCGTGGTGGCTAAGAAGAAGTCGGGGGGCCTGCGTGTCTGCGTCGATCTACGTGCAGTAAATAAGGCAGTGGTCCCTGATAAGTATCCACTGCCCACCTCAGAAGAACTCACTGCTCAGTTCTATGGCTCTGAGGTGTTCTCCAAGCTCGACCTCAGACAGGGGTACTTACAGGTGCCCCTCCACTCCAGCAGCCGAAACCTCACAGCCTTTGTGACACATGCAGGAGTGTTTCGCTACACCAGGATGCCTTTCGGTCTCAGCTCCGCCCCTAGCTGCTTCCAGAAAATCATGGTCTCCGTGCTGGCTGGCATACTGGGCGTGGCCATTTATCTGGACGATATAGTGGTACACGGGCCCATCGGTGAAATCCACGACAAGCGCCTCAACATGGTCTTCGCAGCCCTGTCCAAGCACAAGCTAACTCTCAATGCTGAGAAATGTGTCCTCACTGTGCCAGCCATCGAGTTCGTGGGGTTCCGGCTGTCAGCGAGTGGTGTAACTCCACTACAATCCAACGTGGACGCCATTCAGGCCATCCCTGAGCCCAGCTCAGCCGCCCAGGTCGCCTCCTTCCTGGGTATGACAAGTTACTACCTGAGGTTTCTTCCCCAGTACCCTGCGACCACAGCCCTCCTGCGCCAGCTGCTGCGTAAGGACGAGCCATGGGTGTGGTCAAAGGCATGCAGTGACGCTGTGCGTGATCTCAAGACTCAACTGACTTCTCCACAAGTGTTGGCTCGCTTCGACATCTCCAGCTCCACCTTTGTGACCTGTGACGCATCAGCCACAGCAATAGGGGCTGTGCTGTCTCAAACCCAGAACGGTGTGGAGAAGCCCATCGCCTTCACCTCCCGTGCCCTCAACCTGACCGAGCAGCGGTACTCCGTGGGTGAGCGTGAGGCGTTAGCCTGTATCTGGGCTTGTGAAAGGTGGCACCTCTACCTCTATGGCCGCTCCTTCACCCTCAGGACAGATCACCAGGCCCTGACAGCGCTGCTGTCCACATCTGGGACAGGCCACAAACCCCTGAGGCTGCACCGCTGGTCTGACCGCCTCCGCCAGTACAACTTCAGCCTGCAGTTCACCCCAGGCAGAGACAATGTTGTCGCCGACCTGCTCTCTCACTCTGTCTCCACCCCAGCTCCACAGACGGACACTGACTGTGTGGAAAAGGACATTGTCCAAATGCTACACACACCCCTCCAGGCCACTGTCTCTCTGCAGGAGCTGAGGGCAGCCTCCGAACAGGACCCTGTCCTCTCCCAGCTCCGCACCTACATCCAGAACGGCTGGCCTCACAAGGTCCCAGAGGAGCTGGCTGCATTCGCCCGAGTCAGACAGGAGCTCTCCTGCTGGAACGACACCTGCGTGGCACGTGGGTTTTGCGCAGTGGTCCCAGCTGCTCTCCGTGCACGTGTTTTGAATACGGCGCATGAAGGCCACCTGGGCATTGTGAAACTGAAACAGCGCTGCCGAGACCTGGTGTGGTGGCCGGGGATAGACAGAGATATTGAGGCTCTGGTGAAGGACTGTTCTGCCTGCCTTGTGAGTGGCAAGACTGGCCACCAGGCTCCCCCACCCCTGCAACCTCTCGCCTGGCCCTCTCAGCCCTGGGAACACCTGCAGTTGGAAATTTGTGGTGAGATCCATGGAGTTCCCCACCACCAATGCTTCATGGTGGTCGCCTACGATCTACACTCAAAATGGCCTGAACTCACCACTTCCGGCACTGTGACCTCACAGATCATCATCAACTTCCTGGACTCTCTTTTCTCTCGTTGGGGCCTCCCAAAGACTATCACCACTGACAACGGCCCTCAGCTGGTCTCTGCTGAGTTCACTGCTTATCTCGAAAGCAAGGGCATCCGTCATATACGCACTGCGTACTACCAACCCCAGGCCAATGGCGGCATTGAATGTTTTCACCAGTCACTGAGGAACGGCCTCAGAGCACACATGGCCCAAGGGTGCTCTTTCACGCAGGCCATCCGTCACACTCTGCTGCACTATCGGGCCACACAGCACTCGACCACAGGCGTCTCCCCAGCCTCTCTCATGCTAGGCCGGGAACTGTGCATGCCCCTTGACAGGCTCCACCCCTCCACACCCCAGGCACCTCCCTCTGGGGTCAGAGCCTCAGTCACTCATCAGCAGACGCGGATGAAGCAACGGTTTGACCAGTCAAAACGAACCAGGGTGCCAGACATCAATGTGTCAGACTGGGTCAGGGTCCACAGGCCCCACAGGGACAATAAAATGGCTTCATACTGGTCCTCTCCTCTCCAAGTCACCCGTCAGCTGGGCCCAGCCACTTACCTCCTCAGCCATGGCACTCGGTGGCACTCCAGTCGTCTACGGAAGGTGTCAGCTCTGCCACACACAGCTGGTGACACAACCTTAGCCATTCCCTCAGCATGGCTGAGGGAATGGCTTCATGCAGCTCCTACACGGGCCCCAGACATCCCTGGGCCTCAGCTTCCCCTGCCTTCTCCCTCCCCACCTCGGCCTGCCCAGCCTCAGGCCGCCCCGCGACCTGTTCGCACACGTTTACACCCTGGCCACCTAGAGGACTTTGTGTCAACCTTTCATGTTTGAAATCCTGCCGGGGGGGCGGGGGGGAATGTTATGTCTGCACACATCGACAGTGCTGCATTTGGTTTGGTGCTGTTCTATTGTGCTGGGATCGATTGGTGATGCCTGCGAGCTCTGGGTTGTTTGTTCGGGTCTGCCTATGATGCTGTGTCAGTCTAAATAAAGAATGCCACGGAGAGGTTGTGTCGAGCGACAGCGCTGTGTCCTGACGTGATTTCTAAATACAATAGGTTGTCCTTCTGGAAGGTTCTCCCATCTCCTCAGAGGAACACTGGAGCTCTGTCAGAGTGACCATCGGGTTCTTAGTCACCTCCCTGACCAAGGCCCTTCTCCCCCGATTGCTCAGTTTAGCTGGGCGGCCAGCTCTAGGAAGAGTCCTGGTGGATCCAAACTTCTTCAATTTACAAATGATGGAGACCACTGTGCTCTTCGGGACCTTCAAAGCTGTAGACTTTTTATTGTACCCTTCCCCAGATCTGTGCCTCGATACAATCCTGTCTCGGCGGTCCACAGACAATTCCTTTGACTTCATGGCTTGGTTTCTGCTCTGACATGCACTGTCAACAGTGGGACCTTATATAGACGGGTGTGTGCCTTTCCAAATCATGTCCAATCCATTGAATTTACTACAGGTGGACTCCAATCAAGATGTAGAAACATCTCAAGGATGATCAGTGGAAACAGGTTGAACCTGAGCTCAATTTTGAGTGTCATAGCAAAGGGTGTGAATACTTATGTACATTCAATATTTCAGTTTTTTATTTTTAATAGATTTGCAAAAATTTCTACAAAACCTTTTTCACTTTGTCATTATAGGGTATTGTATGTAGATTGATGAGGAAAAAAAAGAATTTAATCCATTTTGGAATAAGGCTGTAACATCACAAAATATGGGGAAAATTAAGGGGTGTGAATACTTTCCGGATGCACTGTGTGTATGTATATATATGTATATATGTATATGTATATATGTATATGTATATATATATATATGTATATGTATATATATGCATATGTATATGTATGTATATATGTATGTATGTATGTATATGTATGTATATGTATGCGTATATATATATATGTGTGTGTATGTATATATATATATATATATGTATATATGTGTATATGTATATGTATATATGTATTATATTATATATATATATATATATATATATACACACACACACACACACACACACACAAACACACACACACATATATATATATATATATATAACTTTGTTATATATATGTATAACTTTGTTAAAAGAAACACTCAACGGAAGGGATAGTGCTCAACAAATAAGAAGCAAAACCTTCGTCTCGTAAGCTCACAGATGAGATTCTCATTATACATAACACTTTTCAGAATCAAAAAATGTCAATACTCCGGAAAGTATTCACACCCCTTCCTTTCCCCACATTTTGTTATGTTACAGCCTTATTCCAAAATGGATTAAATTACTTTTTTTCTCATCAATCTACACACAATACCCAATAATGACAAAGTGAAAAAGGTTTTGTAGAAATTTTTGCAAATTTATTAAAAATAAACAACTGAAATATTGCATGTACATAAGTATTCACACCCTTTGCTACGACACTCAAAATTGAGCTCAGGTTCATGCTGTGACCACTGATCATCCTTGAGATGTTTCTACATCTTGATTGGAGTGCACCTGTAGTAAATTCAATTTATTGGACATGATTTGGAAAGGGACACACCTGTCTATATAAGGACCCACTGTTGACAGTGCATACGTATCAGAGCAGAAACCAAGCCATGAAGTCAAAGGAATTGACTGTGGACGTCCGAGACAAGATTGTATCGAGGCACAGATCTAGGGAAGGGTACAAAAAAATTTCTACAGCTTTGAGGGTCCTGAAGAGCACAGTAGTCTCCATCATTCGTAAATGGAAGAAGTTTGGATCCACCAGGACTCTTCCTAGAGCTGGTCACCCAGCCAAACTGAGCAATCGGGGGAGAAGGGCCTTGGTCAGGGAGGTGACCAAGAACCCGATGGTCACTCTGACAGAGCTTCAGCGTTCCTCTGTGGAGATGGGAGAACCTTCCAGAAGGACAACCATCTCTGCAGCACTCCACCAATCAGGCCTTTATGGTAGAGTGGCCAGACGGAAGCCTCTGCTCAGTAAAAGGCACATGACAGCCGACTTGGAGTTTGCCAGAAAGCATCTAAAAGACTCTCAGACCATGAGAAACAAGATTCTCTGGTCTGATGAAACCAAGATTGACCTCTTTGTCCTGAATGCCAAACGTCACGTCTGGAGGAAACCAGGCACCTCTCATCACCTTGCTAATACCCTCCCTACAGTGAAGCATGGTGGTGGCAGCATCATGCTGTGGGGATGTTCTTCAGCGGCAGGAACTGGGAGACTAGTCAGGATCGAGGGAAAGATGAATGGAGCAAAGTACAGAGAGATCCTTGATGAAAACCTGCTCCAGAGCGCTCAGGACCTCAGACTGGGGCGAAGGTTTACCTTTCAACACGACAACGACCCTAAGCACACAGCCAAGACAACAAAGGAGTGGCTTCGGGACAAGTCTGTGAATGTCCTTGAGTGGCCCAGCCAGAGCCCAGACTTGAACCCCATTGAACATCTGTGGAAAGACCTGAAAATAGCTGTGCAGCGACGCTCCCCATCTAACCTTACAGAGCTCCAGAGGATCTGCAGAGAAGAATGGGAGAAATACCCCAAATATAGGTGTGCTAAGCTTGTAGCTTCATACCCAAGAAGACTTGAGGCTGTAATCGCTGCCAAGGGTGCCTCAACCAAGTACTGAGTAAAGAGTGTGAATACTTATGTACATGTAATATCTCAGGTTTTTATTTTTAATACATTTACAAAAATTTCTACAAAACCTTTTTCGCTTTGTCATTATGGGGTATTGTATGTAGATTGATGAGAAAAAAAAGGAATTTAATCCATTTTGGAATAAGGCTGTAACATAACAAAATGTGGGGAAAGTGAAGGGGTGTGAATACTTTCCGGATGCACTGTATGTGTGTGTGTGTGTGATGGGTATGATATTCTAATGAACTTGTCCATATCCAGCCACTCAGATCTCTTTGTGCTGAGCACTCCACAGTCTGTTTGTATGGTATTACTAATCTCTACATTATGAGAACAGACAACACTGCTTCAAAACAGTTGGACTTTGTGGATTTTCTGTTGGGTTTATATCTCTAAGACAAACATCAATTACATGCAATTTCAGTCCATCTTTGCACATCAAAACAACATATACGTGTGGAAATGATGCACAGTACAGGCAGAATTATTTATTGTCAGACACTGAACAGAAGAGTATACAAAGTATCACCATAAATTTGGTTTTAAAACTAATTCTGTCATCATTCAATCTTAAAAATAATACACAATTACATTTATGGGGTAGTCAGCACCCTCCTGTAATGTTCTTTTGTCTCTGCAAACTACCTTTTGCCTCTGATAATGGAAAACAGCACAAAAAAAAACTCTTGCAGATAATACTGTTTTCCAGTAACTCTAAAATAATATTTGGAGAAAAAAAACGTAATTCAAATAGTTGATCAGTTATATCATTTGCAATAATGAAGAGACGTGAAGTCATGTGGAGATAATTTTGTGCATCCAGGATAATTTTTCGATAACTTTTCGGCCATCTGTCACCTGTAAAATGTCTATGGTTACCAGATACTTAAGGCAGACATATTAGGATATAGTCAACCCCCTCAGTCTTCAACACTCACCTTGTCAAGTGAGATCACTTCTCCACTTCCACCCTCATTATTCACCGAGACAAATTTTGACCATCTATTTATCAAGCCTCAACCTTCCAACTCATACCTTGCCTGCTATCACAGGTCACAGGGTCCCATATCTGACCAGTGTGGGGTGAGGGATGCGTAGGGAAGTTGAGACTTGATAAGTATATAGTTAAAATTTGTCTAGGTGAATAATGAGGGTGGAAGTGGAGAAATTACCTAGCTAGTAATGTGCTTTCTGTAGGTTAAAAACAGCCTCTGCATGTCCTTGACTACCAACACAGCACATTTAGAGCATTCCACACCTCATCCTTGTTATGTTTGATTGGTATCCCTGAGAGTTATTTGGAGGTGGGATATATAGTTAGGGAGTCGGGTGTAGACTTAGATCATAGAAGTGGCTCATTAATGGTCAGAGGTCAAAGCTTAAAGTAGTTACAGTAGATAATCAACTGTGAACCTATTTCTGTGTCTGCTTGCAGTGAACCCAGGACAAGAGTTTTGACCAAAACATGAACAGATATAAAAACCTAACTGAATGCAGAAAAGGACTTGTTTCGAATGGAGGAGCATGTTGTTTGGTGGCCTAAAAAGGCCACTGTGCTTGCATTGAAAGTAAAACATTCTCTGGTCATCTGTCTATCCATGGTCAACAGACTGTCATAAATATATATTTAATGTTATGAAGCATTTTCCTTAGGCAGTCATGTAAAATGAAAAGACAAATATCATACATTATACCTTTAAAATGTCTACTAAATGGACAACCAGAACAAAGTTTTTGTTTTAGTTGTACACTTGATCAGGCTGCATTTCTACATTTTAGGCAGATCGAAAATCAGTTACTGGACTGACTTTTCTCAAGCAAAATGCAGAAATGTACCCCAAACTGAGCTCCAATCTGATGTTAAACTACTAATATTGCATCTTAATGGTTAACTAAGCAATGTTAGTAAATTCCCAAGTTACGTTTGTGTTTTTACATCACATCACGTCTTTTTGTGTGTCAACTGGTGTCCATAGATTGAAATAGATCATTCTACAGTATGTTGCCAGCAAGCTGAAGCAGAATTTGTGGTAAAAGGGGCCCAGTGGTTAGCGCTGTTGCCTCACAGCAAGAAGGTCCTGGGTTCGAACCCCAGGCCATCCCAGGTCCTTTCGGTTTCCTCCTACCATCAAAAAAAGAAATACATGTTAGGGTTAATACTCCCGCCTGTGCCCCTGAGCAAGGCAATAGGAAAAAATACCTGGAGTTGGTCCCCAGGTGCTGCACGCAGCTGTCAACTACCCCTTGCTACACAGCTAAGATGGGTTAAATGCAGAGCAAATTTAATTTGTATGTATGTACAAAATTACTAATAAAGAGTATTCTATTCTATTATATTCTTCTATAAAAAGTAAAAGCTGTTCCTTTGTTTTGGACAGGGTGCAAGGCTGTGTCTGTTTTACAACTATATGTCACAACAGTGAAACTTACATGGCATCACAGGCCTGTTTGAATCAGTTAATCAGCTCATTTTACCTTAGTTATAGCCCAGCACAACCCTTTTTTTCAAGAAATACTTTTTTCTATCACAAGTACATTGCTTTGTCAGAGCCAGGAAACTAGAGATCCAACAAAACAGCTAGCCTGCAGCAGATGCAGCATAATGATCACACATTACACATGCTAAGATCTACTTATACAGGAAAAAAAAAATCTAGATAGATGTTTTTCTAAGTACATGCACCCAAAGTTTTAAGGTAATACAACAATAAAGCACAGGAGAGAACTGTCCTCCATAGAACCCTATTGTGTTGCAATAGCTGAAGTTGCCATCTGTTGTTGCGATATAAATGGGGAATTTTTGAAATCAAGTGTCCTCTTACACCATCCCTTTGAAGGGAAAACATTGAAAATACCTACGACCTCAGTGCTTATTGTATACAGATACAGACTGAGGTACACTGGGTTAGAGAATACAGAATTTGTAGTTTAGACTCCTTCAAAAAAAGGAGACTCAGAAGTGCCTTTTGACAAATATTATGTAAATAATAATGTCAGTCAGCCCACAGCGTTCTAGTTTTTGTATGTTAATAAAATTGGTAGATGACTTATTTGGAGGGAAGATTTAGTTAGTTAAAAGTATACTGAGTGACAAAGCCAACCACAAAAAGAAGCAAGATGTCATTCAAAGCAATGCATCAATTGCCTGAATGAGATTTGCCCACTTCACTGCTCATATGCATACAAATTGTTTTTTGATAGAAGGTTTTGTGTTTGTTTTGTTGCTTATAGTACATTACTTACATTTATTTTACGAAGACATACTCTGATATTCCCAAGAAACACAATGAAATTACACCAGCAGAGTTACAGCACCTTGCCTGGAAAAGGGAAACCGGGGCCCCTCCTGGAGCCAGACCTGGGAAGGGAGCTCGCCGGCGAGCGTCTGGTGGCTGGGCCTTGGCCCATGGGAACCGGTTGGGCCCAGCCCGAAAAAAACAACAGGGAGCCACCACCCCGTGCACCAACCACACACGGGGATGAGTATTGAGGTAGGGTGCAATGCAGGCCGGGCGGCAGGCAAAAGCGGGGACCGGGGTGTGCCGACTTCCAGCATCACAGATTGGTGGAATGTCAACTCTCTGGCAGGGACGGAGCCTGAGCTGGTGCGGGAGATGGAGTGGTACCAACTAGATATAGTTGGGCTCACCTCCACACATAACATAGCATGGGCTCTGGTACCAAACTGCTGGAGAGGGGCTGGACTCATGATTTTTCCGGAGTTGGCGAAGGCGACAGGCGGGTGTGGGGATACTCACAAGTCTTCAGTTGAGTGCCGCTGTGTTGGAGTCCTCCCTGGGGAATGAGAGGGTTGCTTCTATATGACTGCAAGTCGCTAGAGGGAAGGCTCTTGACGGTTGTGTGTGCTTATGCACCAAATAGCAGTTTGGAGTATCCAGCCTTCTTGGAGTCTCTGGGTGGTGTCCTGGATAGGGCTCCACCTCGGGACTCTATAGTTCTGCTGGGGGACTTCAACGCTCACATGGGCAACAATTGCGAAACCAGGAGGGGCATGATTTTGAGGAACGGCCTACCCCATCTGAACCCGAGAGGTGCCTTGTTATTGGACTTCTGTGCGAGTCATGGATTGGCCATAACAAACACCATGTTCAAACATACATGTACTTGGTACCAGAACACCTTAGGCCGAAGATCGATGATAGACTTTGTGGCCGTATCACCAGATCTGTGGCTGTATGTTTTGGACAATCGGGTGAAGAGTGGAGCAGAGCTGTCAACTGATCGCCACCTGGTGGTGAGTTGGATCAGATGGAGGGGAAGGCTGCTAGACAGACCTGGAAAACCCAAACGTGTAGTGAGGGTGAACTGGGAACGTCAGGTGGAGGCCTCTGTCCATGAGGTCTTTAACTCCCACCTCTGGAAGAAGTTCTTGTATATCCCGAAGGAGGCTGGGGACATGGAGTCTAAGTGGGCCATGTTCAAAGCCTCTATTGCAGATGTGGCAGACAGGAGCTGTGGTCATAAGGTCATTGGTGCCTGTCGAGACAGCAACCTAAGAACCCGCTAGTGGACACCAGCAGTGAGGGAATCTGTCAGGCTCAAGAAGCAGGCCTTTCGGGCTTGGTTGGCCTAGGGAAGCAGCAGACAGGTACTGGGAGGCCAGAAGGCCTGCGTCTTCGGTGCTGGCAGAAGCAAAAACTCAGGTGTGGGAGGAGGTCGGCAATGCTATGGAGGACTTTTGGTAGTTCTGGCAAACCATCCGGAGACTCAGGAAGGGGAAGCAGGGTTTGAGTCAGGCTGTGTTCAGCTGGGGAGGGGAACTGCTGGAGATGTTGTTGAGCGGTGGAAAGAACATTTTGAGGAGCTCCTGAACCCAGCTAACATGTCCTCAGTGGAGGAGGTAGAGTCTAAAGACTCAGGGGAAGCCCCACCCATATCCCTGGCAGAGGTCTCTGAGGTAGTTAAGAAGCTCCTCAGTGGCAAGGCGCCGGGTGTGGATGAGATTCGCCCTGAGATGCTGAAGGCTCTGGACACTGTTGGGCTGACTTGGTTGACACGCCTCTTCAGTGTCGCGTGGAGGTCGGGGACAATACCTGTAGAGTGGCAGACTGGGGTGGTTGTTCCCATATTTAAAAAGGGGGACCGGAGGGTGTGCTGCAATTATTGGGGCATCACATTGCTAAGCCTCCCTGGCAGGGGTGCCGCCAGAGATTTTGCGCCCGTATAAAGAATATGACTGAGCGCCCTTTATTTATTTAATTAATCAAATAATTATTTTATTATTTTCCTGACTTCTCTAAACATTAAACCCCTTCCTCTACCTCCACCCCATGCTACCAGCTTGTCCAACAATCCCATCATCAACAGCTTATCAATATGGGGCCCATCTTCTTAGTTTGACAAATTTACATATAAAATGCTCTTAACAAAAAGGAATGTGATACCACCATAGCCCAGACTGAACCTGTGGGCTCTTTCCTGTGGATCTCTCCTTCCTGTGGATCGCAAATCAGAGAGGTCTTCAACAAGATCTGGCCATATGCCATTGGGTAATAGGGTGGGATAAGGGGAAAAACTAGAAATAAATGTATATATATATATATATAAAATAAAATAATAGATGGATAGAATAATTAAAACGAATAAAAATTGCATTATAAGCTAAATTATAAGCTAAATTAAAAAGATATGTTTTCAGTTGCCGTTTAAAAATGTCCACTGAGCCCACCTCTCTAATACTTTTTGGTATGGTGTTCCACATTTTAGGTGCATAATGGACAGAGGCAGCTTCTCCAGTTTTATTTGGGGGAACTTTTGGGATGTTTAAAAGACCTGCTATAGAGGACCTAAGGGCTCGTGAAGGGACATAGAGCAGCAGGGAATCAGTGCTAAACCATTAAGAACTTTGTATACAAGTAGAAGGACTTTAAAATAAATTCTAAAAGATACTGGGAGCCAGTGCAGTGCAGCTAAAACAGGAGTGATGTGTTCTCTCTTCCTTGTACTTGTTAAAAGTCTAGCAGCAGAGTTCTGAATTAGCTGTGATCTCTCAATTGACTTTTTTGGAGGACCAGTAAAAAGGGCATTGCGATAGTCCAGTCTACTTGAGATAAAAGCATGAATTAACTTCTCAGCATCCTGTTGAGTCAAAAACTGCTGTACTTTAGCGATATATCTCCAATGATAAAATGCTGTTTTGGTCACTCTGCTGATATGAGTTTTAAAACTTAAATCAGAGTCTAAAATTACATCTAAGCTTGTTACTTCTGATTTATTTTGAAGAGCCAGATTTCTTTAACTTAGTGAAGAATACATCTCTTTTGGCTTTGGGGCCAACTAAGAGCATTTCTGTCTTGCTTTCATTTAGTTTTAAAACGTTATTGTTCATCCATTGATTAATGTGAGGGTTAAGCATATGGTCCCATATGATTATACCTAGCCTACTCCCCCAAATCCCACCGCCGGGTCTTCTTGGTCACAAACTCCCTAATCAAGTCATTGAAGTTGAGTTTTCTGGCCAACTGACTCTCAATTGACAATATTGCAAGACTGTTGAGTCTTTCTTGGGACATTGTTGACCTTAAGTAATTCTTGACTAGTTTGAGTTTACTGAAGGCTCTCTCGCCACCAGCAACTGTCACAGGCAGTGTGCAAAATATGCGCAAGGCAATGCATACTTCTCCAAAAATGCTTTGCAGCTCCAACTTGTAAATGGCATTCAGCAGGCCAATAGGGGACAGGTCAGGCGCGAAGGTGGCTGCATATGCTTTCTTAAGGTGTCTGACTTCTTGTTCAAATTCAGTTGTAAGATCATTTTTGTACTTGGCAATCAGTGGTTGGCATAGAATAGGAACTTGTCACTCGTCTTCCCTACATTCAGCACGGCAGCAAATTCTTCTACAATTTCTGCAGTGGCCCGGAACTGAGTGTCCACGTCACTTAGGATGTTGTCCATGGCAGTGAAAAACACGGTATTCCGAAATACTGTTGCTGCACTATCCCGAGCAGTCTCTTCTTGAGCAGTCTCAACATGGAATCTCTTCCCTTTCCTCTGACGGCTGTTTTCTTGGCTAAATTGAGTTGCAACATCCATCTGAGTAGCAAACAATGTGGCTTCAGACAGAAAAGACTCCCATCCATCTCTTAGAGCCCGTATCTCTTCCTTGAGGGCTCTAATGTTGGTTGTCTCTATGTCTAGTGAGATTCTTCCTGACTGGAGAATCATATTCCTGTCCTCAGTGCATTACAGTATTTTTAGCCAGATAGTGAGTAGGACAATGGCCTCAAATGACTTGAAATAGTTCTTTAGACCACTGGCCTCAGATCTGGCCTCACTGGTGAGATTGCAATCGGGGAGTAGGTGTCAAGACCCTCTATGACACTTGCTAGGTGTTTTGCTACTGGTCTTACAGCATCAACTCTAGCACTCTATCTTGTATCAGAGAGCCGAAGCAGAGAGCAGTCTGTCTTGTCTTTGAAAATTTCCCACCGCTGTGGACTGGCACTAACAAGTACGTAAAGGCGATTGATGCTGCCAAAAAGTGTCAACACTTCTGGTCTTGACTCTGCTGCATGCACACCTACAAGATTCAAGGTGTGGGAGGCACAAGGTGAGAATGTAGCAAAGGGATTTTTCTTTAAAATTTGGGCTTGGACTCCTTTGACTTTCCCTGACATATTTGCCCCATTGTCATACCCCTGCCCTCTGCAGTCGGCAATGTCTATGCCTTGTTCGTGGAGCACATTTTCAATCATGTCTGCTATGTCACTTCCTGTCTTTTTGTTGAAGTCCTTGAACTCGAGAAACCTTTCAGTGATCTCAGTCATCGTTTTTTTAATTTTTTTTTATTATAGCTGGCGTAACATATTAGCACAACATTTTGCTCGGTATGAGATATATCTGGAGTGGCTTCACAGATTACAGAATAATAAATCGAATGTTCTCTTTCCTTTATGACTGTTTTCAGAACCTTTTTGCCACATAGTTCGATGAATTCGTTTTGTACATTTGAACTGAGATAATGAGTGGGTCTAGTGCCTTTCTTTTTGTCCCTAATTTTTTGCAGGTGGTCATTGAGTGAATCATAATGAGACAATATCTCAAGTGTACCTAGGAAATTGCCATTGTGTACATTGTCTAGGTCTTTTGTTTTATCCCTGAAAGACAAATTCCTGGATGCCAAGTGCAGTGTCACATCTAGTATTCTCTCCAGGAAAGCTCAATTTTTATCATATTCTGACTGTAGCTGTTTGTTCAACTGATAGTCATGCCACTTTCACCCATTATGGAGTATTGCAAGTCTTTCCATTTAAAGTAGAATTCTCTGTGTGCCTTAGTTCCGTGGTTTGGGTATTATACATAGGACGCCATGTCACACAAGACATTGTATACCCATTTCGACTGTTTAGTGCACTATGGGAAGGACATTTTTGTTCAGATGAAAAAAGGACACATGGGATGCAATATACAGCATCAGTGCTTTGGCTGTATATTAGCCAGTCTCTTTTGACTCTCTCTCTGTCATTTGATGTCTTTGCAAACAACAGGTAGTCAGGGAATGACTTTCCTACACAGTCGTTGGGCAATTTTGGTGCAACTCTTGCAGCCAGTTTCTTGACAATTGCCTCCCTGTCTTTACATGTTATTTTTTTCTGGCCACAAACCTAGGTCATCTACTGCCTTGCTTTCTCCCTGAGTGTCGAAGGTCCTGACTCTACAAGTAGGATAGGAGTGGAAAATACAGAACATAAACTACTACTGAACTACATTACCTCACCAATGTTATAACTATAAGCCAAGAGGGCATTGTGTGCTTTGAAAAACATAACTTACCAGCTTATTACAGTCTGGTGAGGGGAGGGGACATTACTTTATACAAGTTGCCGGAGTTATATTTTATAAATTGAAATAAACAGGTAAAAAAATAAAGGATAGCCTTTTTCCAGTGAATTTTTTTCATTTGAATTTCTGCTGTGTTATAGTAACTCATATGAAAATGAAATATTGTAGAGCCGAAGGAACGGAGAAGACCGTAGGTTCACACTTTAGCCGTGTAGGCAACTTTCTTTAATCCACGGTAAATCAGAGAGACAACAAAACCACAGCTCGACTGAGCGGAGGTGGCAAGAATAACCAGAAAACTGGCTGGACAACCATAACTTAACCCTGCGTTAACCTGCCAGGGCAACCATGACTTAACCCTTAGTTCCTGGGTTGAATTCTGTCCCCAATACGTGTCCACCACATGAGCCCCCCCAGAATTCGCCCTAGTAATCGAAGTCAGGCAGGCGCGGGGGGACGACAGGCCGTCCACGGCGGCTCCGGATAACAGGGGCCGGAGTGTCTCTGGGAGGCATTGACGCGGGCCTGTGGAGGTCGGCCTGAGGAGCAGAAGAGGCAGCTCGGGCCTCCACGGGGGGAGGAGGCGGAGCCGGGGGACGACCGCGACGAGGAGGTTGGGCTAACTCCAACGGCTGCGTCAAGTCCAGGTGTGCGGGTTTAACTCGGTCCACTGAAACATGCTCGGCCGTGCCCCCAAAATCCACCACCAGGTGCTTAGTTCCCCGTTCCAGGACGCGGAAGGGGCCGTCATAAGGGGGTTGCAGAGGGGGGCGGTGTGCGTCGTGACGGATGAACACGTAGTCCGCTGACTGCAGACCTGGGGGCACCTGGGACACCGGAGCGCCGTGTTGGGCGGTAGGGACGGGTGTGAAAGCTCTGACCCCGTCCAGCAAGGAGGCTCGTTGGTCCACAGCTGACCAGGGACGCGTTGCATTGGGCATGAAATCGCCTGGGACTCGCAGCGGCGTGCCGTACACCAGCTCCGCAGAGGAGGCTTGTAGGTCTTCCTTCGGGGCGGTCCGCAGGCCCAGCATGACCCATGGGAGCTTGTCGACCCAGTTGCAGTCCTTGAGAGTAGCCCGAAGCGCAGCCTTCATGGACCGGTGGAAGCGCTCACATAGGCCGTTCGCCTGAGGGTGGTAGGCGGTAGTGCGATGAAGCTTGACGCCCAGAGCCTCACCCACAGCATTCCATAGCTCTGAGGTAAACTGTGGCCCGCGGTCAGATGAAAGGTCGGAAGGCGTACCGAAACGTGAGACCCACGACCCAATAAAAGCCCGGGCCACATCAGCAGACGTCGTGGATGCCAGGGGAACAGCTTCAGGCCAGCACGTAGTCCTGTCCACCACAGTGAAGAGGTAGGTGAACCCATGGGGGTGGGGTAGGGGACCAACCAGGTCGACGTGGACATGGTCAAATCGTCTCTCCGGCACTGCGAAGCGTTCCAGGGGCGCCTTAATGTGGCAGTGTATCTTAGCCCGCTGACAGGCAACACACGAGTCGGCCCACGCTTTCACGTCTCTCTTAAGTCCCTCCCACACAAACTTAGCAGAGGTCAGGCGCACGGATGGCTTACCGCCTGGATGAGAGAGGCCGTGCACAGCTTCAAATACGGGGCGTCTCCAGCTGTGCGGGACGATGGGCCTGGGCTGTCCTGTGGAGACGTCACACAGGAGGGTGACACCTGTGTCGCTGAAAGGAACGTCCTGCAGGCGGAGCCCCATGTCGGAGGCCCGGAGACGGAGGATGCTCGGTTCCGTGGCCTGGTCAGCAGCCATCTGTGCATAGTCAAGGCCTAGGTGGACCGCTCCAATCACTGCCCTAGAGAGGCAGTCAGCTACCTGGTTAGACTTACCAGCGACGTGCTGGATGTCGGTAGTGAATTCCGAAATGTAGGAGAGTTGTCGCTGCTGGCGAGCGGACCATGGCTCGGCCGTCTTGGACATGGCAAACGTGAGGGGCTTGTGGTCCACGTACGCAGTAAACTCGCGGCCCTCTAGCAGGAAACGGAAATGCCGGACGGCGAGCCAGAGACCGAGGAGTTCCCTGTCAAAAGTACTATACTTGCGCTCTCGGGGTGTAAGCTGGCGACTGAAAAAGGCCAAAGGCTGCCAAGCCCCCCCCCACCCACTGTTCGTGAACCACACCAACAGCATAGTCCGATGCATCCGTGGTTATGGAAATAGGCGCTGTAGGTGAAGGATGCGCTAGCAGGGTAGCCTGGGAGAGCGCAGCTTTAGTCTCGGTGAACGCACGATCCCGCTCTGCTGTCCAGTTGACCGCCTGGTTGGGGGACATGCCTTTCAGCGCCTCGTACAGTGGCCGGATGATAAAGGCGGCTCGGGGAATGAAGCGGTGGTAGAATGTCACCATCCCGATGAACTCCTTGAGCGCACGAGCTGTTTGGGGGCGCGGAAAGGCCGCCACCGCTTCCACCTTTGAGGGCAGGGGGACTGCCCCGTCCCCAGTGATGCGGTGCCCGAGGAAGTCAATGGCTGTCAGCCCGAACCGGCACTTCGCCGGGTTGACGATCAGCCCATGCTGGCTGAGGCGTGTGAAGAGGGCATGAAGATGGGACAGGTGTTCTTCCTCGGAGGCGCTGGCGATGAGTATGTCGTCCAAATAGACGAAGATGAAAGTAAGGCCACGGAGCACTGAATCCATCAGCCGCTGAAAGGACTGGGCCGCGTTTTTGAGTCCAAATGGCATTCGTAGGAATTCAAATAGGCCGAATGGGGTAGTCACCGCTGTCTTGGGGATGTCTGAGGGGTGCACGGGAACTTGATGATAACCACGGACCAGGTCGACTTTTGAGAAGATGCATTTGCCAGACAGGTTTGCAGAAAAGTCCTGGATATGCGGGACAGGATAGCGGTCGGGCGTGGTGGCGTCATTTAGTCGGCGGTAGTCCCCGCATGGGCGCCAACCTCCATCAGGCTTAGCGACGATGTGGAGTGGGGACGCCCACGGGCTGTCAGAGCGGCGGATGATCCCCATGCGTTCCAGGTGCTCGAACTCAGACTTGGCAATGGCGAGTTTGGCGGGGTCGAGACGCCTGGCTCTGGCATAGACCGGGGGCCCCTTCGTAGCAATGTGATGCTCCACCCCATGCTTAGCGGTGGGTGCAGAGAAGGTAGGCTGGGTGAGGTCAGGGAACTCAGCGAGGAGGCGGTTGAACTTGTCTGCCTCTGAGAGAGAGTTGGCTAGACCTGCATAGGCCGCTTCCCTCCGCGTACATGCGAAGGAGGAGAAGGTTAAGGCATCGACCAGACGGCTGTTCTGAATGTCCACTAGCAAACCGTAAGCGCACAAAAAATCAGCTCCGAGGAGGGGAAGCGTTACATTGGCCATGACGAACTCCCACGTGAAACGTTGTCCACCAAAACACAGTTCTACAGACCGCACGCCGTAGGTGTGGATAGGGCTGCCGTTAGCCGTCGCCAACTGGGGGCCCCGCTCCCCGCCCATGATGTCGACGTCAGTAGCAGGGAGCACGCTTCTCTGTGCGCCCGTGTCACAAAGAAATCGCCGACCGGAGATGGTGTCGAGGATGAAGAGTAGCCTGCTCGTATCGCCAACACTCATGGCCACTACTGAGTGTTGGCCCTCTCGTTTCCCGTCGGCCTGTAGTTGCAGGGGGAACGGCACCGTTTAGCTTTCGCACCAAATCGAGCGTGGTACATACAGAGTCCAGAGGGCTTGTAGCGGTCTGATGCTGTGGCGCCACCGTCGGGCCACGCCCGCGATGTCGGCGGGGGGCCAGTGAAGGTAGGAGCCAGCACCCCGGCATGGGAGGAACGTTGTGTAGCGACGAAGAATCGGTCAGCCTCCTTTGCCAGCTCACGGGGATCAGTGATGGTGGAGTTAGCGAGCGCAGTCTGGACGTGGGGCGGCATGTTGCGCAGAAACAGCTCCATAAACAGGAAACATGGCTTTTCTTGACCCAGTAGGTTTAACATCCTGCTCATTAGCTCCGATGGTTTGCCATCTCCCAAGCCCTGAATTGCGAAGAGGCGACGTGCTCTCTCCGTTGTTGACAGTTCAAAAGTTTCAAGGAGGAGATGTTTAAGTGCGGCGTATTTACCATCGGCCGGTGAGTTGGTTATGAAACCGCTTATCCTGGAAGCCGTAGCGCCCCCCAGCGCTGCCACTACGTAGTAGTACCTGGTCTCGTCTGCTGTTATGTCTCTGAGCGCGAACTGTGCCTCGGCCTGCGCGAACCATGTAGCCGCGGAAGACTCCCAACACTCCGGCAGTTTAATTGCAACGGCGTTCGTAGCCATAATGTGTGTGGTTTCAGAAAACTTATCCGAAAACCGACGTCGGGGTCACCAGTGTAGAGCCGAAGGAACGGAGAAGACCGTAGGTTCACACTTTAGCCGTGTAGGCAACTTTCTTTAATCCACGGTAAATCAGAGAGACAACAAAACCACAGCTCGACTGAGCGGAGGTGGCAAGAATAACCAGAAAACTGGCTGGACAACCATAACTTAACCCTGCGTTAACCTGCCAGGGCAACCATGACTTAACCCTTAGTTCCTGGGTTGAATTCTGTCCCCAATACGTGTCCACCACAATATATTGCAATATATTACAATAATATATTCAAAATATAGTATATAATATATTTGAATTATATATTTAATCCCAATTGGGGAACTGTCATTCAAATGTGCCCACCTCCTTCATCTGGGACCATCGAAGGGGGCCTTTGGATTGATGGGGACACTGGAGTGGCAGATGGTTCTTCTGGACCTGCCACCAGGGACATCTGTTTAGTCTAAGGCTACATCTTGACATTATAATCGATTCCAATTCAAATGAGCTGAAGAGGAGCTGTCCTCTTAATATATTTTGCATTAATTCAGAATTAGCTACATTGTTGATTTATAAAGGCAAAATAAATGTACAGTACTGCGATGTGTAACTTATTATACATGTTTGATGGCGCTATTTTAAACCCGATTTCGCCATCATCAGTGCAGCGCCAAGCCGCTGTCACCCATAATACAGCTGCACTGCACGCCGATTTTAATTTTCCAAACCAACTGGAGCGCTACGTACACTCCAGCTTCATCGCCAGCCATTCTCTTATCATTGGCGATGAAGGGTGAGAGAGTTGCGTGCTCACAGTCACACACTATGCATCGCCCAGTGTGGAAAACGGACTCTAATGGCTAAGACCCATATAGTTAGCTAGCTAGCTATGCAGCAGTGCAGCTAAAACAATTGACATTACTGCTAACGTAGGTATGAAAGGGAATCGCAGAGCATTCTGGGACGGTTGCGCCGTCTTTGGAGAATGAGTTTCTGTCAAGACTGTTGCCAGCTGTCTAGTCCCAGCAAAACGTGCTAGCTGGTTAGCGTATTGTTAGCTAGTCGTAAGCTTGAACAAAAGACAAAATTCGCCAATTGTTCATATGAACTGATGTAAATAAATAATATTTGGGTAACCAGGTAGTAGTCGCAATTTTCTGTGGGGCATAAACTTGCTTTTCAATAGATCGTACTTTTCACAGCTAGCTAGCTTGTGCTAGCTATTGTATTGTATTGAATTACGTTTAGACAATGCATTGTTGTTTGAGAATACCGTGGAATTGGCGATTTTGTCATATAAACCCACCTTTCTTTAGGAAAAAAATTAGCCAATGTCTGTCGCCCTCTCCGTTCTCTCTCCTCTCTTTCCCTTTTCAATTTTCTATTTTGGCACCCTTATTTTTTTCTAGAAAACATGATGCGCAGCACAATGATAGCTAACACAACAGACGGATCGAACTGAATGATGATGAGGAATTCAACTGTTAGCGGAAAACCGAGACATGGACTAAACCATTAAGGGGGGGGGTAGGGGTTCAACAAAGATGCAGTCAACTGGATTTTTTTTTTTACAAACTATTTCAATGTACGTTTTCAATCATTGTCATTTTAATAACACTTTTGAAGAATGACTGTTTTTTTTAAACTGATTTATTTATTTTTCTTTTCAATATTTTTTTGGGACCATCGTGGCGCCCCCTCTAGTCAGGCGCCCTTAGAATCTTCATAACATTATACCTACTCACGACGCCACTGCTCCCTTGGAAGTCTACTCTAGGGTGCTGGAAGGCGGCTCCGACTTATTGTCGAATCTTGGATGCAGGAGGAACAATGCAGATCCCGTCCTAGCCGTGGAACAATCGACCAACTCTACCCTTGTGGAAGTGCCGAGGGGGGCATGGTAGTTTGACCAGCCAGTCTACATGTGTTTTGTGGACTTGGAGAAGGCTTACCACCGTGTACCCCAGGGCACTCTGTGGGGGGTACTGCGGGAGCATGGGGTACCAGGGCAGTTGCCACAAGCCATCCGGTCCTTGTATAACTAAAGTGAGAGCTGTGTTTGCATTCTCGGCACAAAGTCAAACATATTTCGGTGGGTGTTGGACTCCGCCAAGGTTGTCCCTTGTCACCGATTCTATTTGTGATATCATGGACAGGATCTCAAGGCGCAGCCAATGTGAGGAGTGTGTCTGTTTTGGGAACCACATAATTGCATCTGTGCTCTTTGCAGATGATGTGGTTTTGTCGGCTTCATCAGAACACAACCTTCAGCGCGCACTGGGGCGGTTTGCAGCTGAGTGTGAATTGGCTGGGATGAGAGTCAGCACCTCCAAGTCTGAGGCCATGGTTCTCTACCAGAAAATGGTGGATTGCTCCCTCCGGGTTTGGAATGAGTTGTTGCCTCAAGTGAAGGAGTTAAATTATCTCGGGGTCTCGCTCACGAGTGAGGGCTATGGAGCAGGAGATTGACAGGCGGATTGGTGCTGCATCAGCAGTAATGCGGACGTTTATACCAGACCGTTGTGGTGAAGAGGGAGCTGAACCAGAAGGTAAAGCTCTCAATTTACAAGTAAATCTTCGTTCCAACTCTCACCTGTGGTCATGAGCTTTGGGTCGTGACCAAAAGGGTGCGATCGCGGATACAAGCGGCTGAAATGAGTTTCCTCCATCTGGGCTCAACCTTAGAAATAGGGTGAGGAGCTCAGACATCCGGAGGGAGCTCGGAGTAGAACCGCTGCTCCTTCGCGTCGAAAGGAGCCAGTTGAGGTGGTTCGGGCAACTGATTAGGATGCCTCCTGGGCGCTTTCCTTTGAAGGTTTTCCAGGCACAGCCAACTAGGAGGAGACCACGGGGTCGAACCAGAACTCGCTGGAGGGACTACATGTACAGTCTGGCCTGGAAACGCCTTGGGATCCCCAAGGAAGAGCTGGAGGGCGTTGCTGGGGAGAGGGTCAATGAATGAATGAATGAATGAATGAATGCTCTGATATACATTTTTGGATATATTTTGCTTTTTAAGAACTATGGTTAAAAGCTGTCTGTGACAGCCTTACATCTGAAAATAATCAGAATTCAAATCCAGTTCATATAGAGGTAGTGAGTTATAACATGAATATGTCACGATTACAGATGACAGTGGCTAGTTTCAGCAAAGCAAGACAGGGAAGGGAAAAGACAATGACACTAGATTCAACCTTGTAGGTAATTTGAAATTGACATTGTTTATGACTATGGCTAAATAAATGTTCATGAGTCAAAGGGCACAGTGAATGCTAAATTTTATTAGTATGCTATTTGCCAATGGCCAAACAAACCTATGTTGATTTTGGCATTGTTATGCAATAATCAGTCAATTTGTCATACGTGCCACTGAAAAATCATCCATGAACATTTAAACTTTTGTGTATCCATGTCCGTTAACTCCTAACCCGTCTTTTTTTTGCCCCCTTTTCCTCCCATGTTGTATCTGGCCAATTACCCCACTCGATCTCTGCTCCACCCCCTCGGACAATCCGCGAAGGGCTGCAGACTAACACATGCCTCCTCCGATATAAGTGGCGTCGTCTACTGCTTCTTTTCGCCTGACAGTGAGGGGACGCAGCACGTGGGAGGATCATGCTATTCCCCCAGTTCCCCCCTCCGCCAGAACAGGCGCCCCGACCGACCAGAGTAGGCGCTAGTGCAGCGACCAGGACACATACCCACAACCAGCTTTCGACCCGCAGACATGGCCAATTGTGTCTGTAGGGACACCCGACCAAGCCGGAGGTAACACGGAGATTCGAACTGGCAGGGATCGACTGCTACGCCACCCACTGTTTTTAACTTTGGGTACACACAGGACCCCTGTATTTTGAGAGTGAAGAGCTCGAGATGGAATGTATGGTTTAAAAAGATCAGACAGGTATGATGGGACAAGCCCTTTAAGGTTTTTATAAGTCAGCAGAAACACCTTGAAGTCTGATCTAACATGGATAAGAAGCTAATGAAGAGAGACAAGAATTAGTTTAATATGGTCAAATTTTCTAGTTTTAGTTAGGATTCTAGCTGCAGCCTTCTGAATCATCTGAAGACTTTTAGTACTAGCATGTGTAACATTACGGCCTCTGTCTTAAGTTCCTGTCCTCAAGTGTTTCCCATTTCCTGCCTTCTTAATTACCCTCACCTGTGTCTAATTACTCACCTGCCCCCTGATTTTGTCATTATATATACCTCCTCGTTTTTCCTGTTACTTTGCCAGTTCATCTTTGTACCTCCATCTTTACCTCTGATGTGTTCCTGAGTAATTTTCTGACCAGCTTCTGTGTTTTTGACTCTGCCTTTCCTTAACGTTTTGGATACCTCTGCCTGTTTACTGGGCTGTTTTTGATTAAGTGTCTTGTGTTTTGGGCTCAGCCTGTGCCTAACGTTTATTTGATACCTCTGCCTGTCTATTGGATGGATTTACTGTGTACTGAATCCATCTTCAGTAAAAATGTTTATTCTGCCTGTCTTGTTTGAGTCGTGCATTTGAGTCCCCTGTCTGTTGGCACCACCGTTACAGCATGTGGCAGACCTGAAAATGGAGTATTACAAAATCAAGTCTGGATGAAACAAATGCATGTATTTGAGTCTCTGCGTCAGCCATTGACAGGAAAGGCCAAATTTAGCTATGTTATGCAAGTGAAAAAAGGTAGTCCTGGTGATTTCTTTTTTCTTTTTTTATTTATTTCTGATTTTTCCCTTTTTCCCAATTTAGTGGCCATTCACTCCCATTTCTAATTCAAACACCCACCCTCGTACTCTATGCGTTTACCAACTCTCTCTGGCCGGCAGTCTCGAAGGAGACACCTCGCCACTTTCATGACAAGGCAAATCCAGGCCGAATCACTGCTTTTTCCGACACACCCAGAGACGCATTCATGTGACAAACACAAGCCAACTCCGCCCCCGTCCTGAAGACAGCATTGCCAATTATTGCTGCTTCATCGAATCCGGCCATAGTCGGATCTAACGAGACTAGGGCGTGAACCCCAGTCCCCAGTGGGCAACTGCATCGACACAAAGCCGATGCTTAGACCGCTACACCACCGCGGACCCATCCTGATGATTTCTTGAATGTGCTTATCAAAGGAAAGGCTGGGATTAAACATTACACCAAGATTTTTGACTGCCACACTTAGTGAAATCAGAGTTGTTGATTGTTATTGTGATTTGATTAAATTGGTGTGTGTCTAGCAGGACCAATGACCACCATCTCAGTTTTATCCAAATTTAAAAGCAGGAAATTTAGTGACATCCAATTTTTCACAGCTACCAAACAGGCCTCTAAATTAATAATTTGAGTATGATCATCAGCCCTTAAAGGCACATACAGCTGAGTATCATGAGCATAGCAATGGAAATTTATTCCATGACTGCGTATAATTTGGCCAAGAGGTGACATATAAAGAGAGAAACATAGAGGGCCAAGAACTGAGCCCTGATGTACAACATATTTAACATCAGAGAATTTTGATTTGATAATATTGTAGCTGACACAATGTGTTCCTCCACATAAGTAGGACTTAAGCCAAGAGAGCGCTAAGCCAGAGAACCGAAAATTACAATCTATTCTGTCCAATAGTATACAGTGATCAATAGTGTCAAAGGCTGCACTGAGGTCCAGTAGTAGAAACACAGAAGCGGAATCAGAGTCCATAGCTAGTAGAAGATCGTTCACTACTGTGGTCAGAGCAGTTTCAGCAGAATGACAGGCCATGAAAGCCGATTGAAAAGGTTTATTTAGATAACTTTCTTCTATATGGGTCGAAAGTTGTTGATACACATCTCTACATGTCACTGGAGAAGCGTCTTTCAGCTAAGATTATGTATAATTGAAGCTTCTTCTGATGTGCATCCTTGTGCTGTCTGAGGCTTTCGATCGTGTGGAAAGTAGTTATTTATGGGCAGTTTTGCGATGCTTTGGCTTTGGTTCTTCATTTATAAAAATGGTTCACATGGTTTATGCCTCTCCTACTGCACGTGTCCAAACTGGCCACTCTGGTTCACCAACTTTGTTTTAACGAGAGGGACTAAGCAGGGCTGCCCGCTTTCCCCAGGTCTGTTTGCTCTCTAATTTAACCATTACCCTTGGCAGTTGGGTTAAACCGTGCCATATCTCTCATCATAATCAAAGGGACATCTCATCATATTTCCCTTTATGCAGATGATGTTTGTCATATCTCACAGACATGGCTAACTCTGTACCTCATGTTCTGATTCTCTTCCACATGTTTGGCTTCTTCTCTGGTTATAAGATAAATTGATCAAAATCAATATTTATGCCACTATATAAGACAAGTATAAACCTTAATCTATCTCAATTTTCAGTCTCCTTACAAAACCATGCCATTTTTACTTAGGTATCCAAATTAGACCTACAATTTCACACCTAGTTAAAGATAACATCAATTCCATTCTTAAAAAAGTTAAGAAAGATCTTAACAGTTATTATGTGTTAGAAGCTTGTTTCCATAGTCCTGTTTCTGTTATATAAAAAAAAAATACTTCCACTTATAATTTTTTAAAGTATCTTGAATCTATGTGTAGGAATTTCATTTGGAATGGGAAACGTCCCAGGATCAGCTTTTCAACTCTCTCTCATCCCAAAAATGTTGGTGGCCTCTCCTTACCCTAATTTAAACACTATTAGTGGTAATTCCAACTAAAAGCCATTAATGCCTAGTTGGAAACTTCTTCAGATACATCATGGTGCTCTTTAGAATATGCTTTATCTTTTCCAATCAGGTTTCAGGAATTTGCCTTTCTCTTCCATCAAACAAAAAAACAACTGCAGAAATATGTATGACATTTAATGACTTTTTTTTCTAGCACAGGATACAAATTCTCTGCACCAGACTCGACAAATCAAAACAAACTACAAAACAAATACATTAGTGGTTATTAAAATCACAATAATCTAACAAATAATCACAAATCCCATAAATACAATAGTCTCACAAATACATTAGTCTCACAAATAATCATAGTAACACAATACTCACAATGATCACAGCTCTGCTTTATAATTGTATAAAAAGTCCTTTGTTGACCAAAATTTATCTAATCTGTTTTTAAAAGAATTAACTGAAGGAGCCTGCACCACGTCCTCTGGAAGTTTGTTCCATGCTCTTACAGCACGAACTGTGAGGAAGTTTTTTTTTTCCTGAGTGACACTTTAATGGGAATCGTTTTAAGTAGTTCACTCTTAACTCATACCTATTATTCCAAAAGTAGATAAAAGGCTCAGCTGTGAAATATATGTTGTGAACAAGCTTATAGACCTCAGTCATGTCTCCTCTATGTTGCCTGTATACTAGAGTTGGTAGCTGTAAAGTTCTTGACCTCTCTTCATATGACATCTCTTTCAGACCTGGGATTAGTTTAGTAGCTGTTCTCTGAACCTTCTCAATTTTTTCTATATATTTTACTTTATAAGGACACCAGACCAAGTTTGAAAATTCAAGATGAGATCGCACCAAGGATTTATATAATGGTAAAACTGTTTCCTTACACAAATTTAGAAAAGTTCTTCTAATTATCGCCAGAATAGAGTTTGCTTTTTTATTTTTTTCAGAAATTTGCATGTGAAATTCAATTGAACTATTGACCATGACACATATGTCCTTTTCCTCTTCCACTTGCTGAACCATCAAATCTCCAACTCTGTAGTTAGCCCAGTTGGCACTTGTTTTCCCAATGTGTAAATGTTTGCATTTTTTTGGATTTAATTTCAGTAGCCATCTATCACATCAGTTACTCATGTTATGGAGGTCTGCTTGGAGATGGACTGTATCAGTGTCCTTATCAATTATTCTAAATATTTTTGTATCGTCTGCAAAAAGGTATGAATCACATTGTCTGTGAATGTTGTCATTCATCCAGGTCATAGTTATCCAAAGGAATTGAATCAAGTGCAACTGGACTTGATTATATATCCGTGAAGACGTTTCGCCTCTCATCCAAGAGGCTTCATCAGTTCGTGCCTTTCTGACTAGACCAAGCTAGTCTGACTGGGGCAAAACGTCTTCACGGATATATAACCAAGTCCAGTTGCACTTGATTCAATTCCTTTGGATATGAATCACATTGTATCGCACTTGGTAAATCATTTATATAGACAACAAAGAGTACAGGGCCCAACACAGAACCTTGTGGAACTCCAGAGGTCACCGGTTTCCATTCTGAAGTGGACCCATTTACCACCACCTGCTGTTTCCTATTTTGTGAAAAAAATCCTGTATCCAGTCTGTAACTCTGTCGTCTATGCCATAGGATTTTAATTTTGACAGCAGTCTTTTATGAGGAACTTTATCAAAAGCTTTTTGAAAGTCCATATGCAATCAACTGACTGCCCTCTATCCAAAGCTTCTGACCATTTATCAAGAACGGTGAAAAGCTGAAGTGTAGTCAATCTTCCAAATATAAATCCATACTGCTTGTTACTAAAAAGTCGTTTGTAGATCAGTCACTGTGTTATTGCTGATGTTTATTGAGCCACTGCAGACACCGTACTGAGGAACACTCAGTTATACAGGTTACCGGGTGGGGGCCCACGTGATGATAGTGCTGGATGCCAGCTACCTGTATGTTGTCTTACTGCATCCTCGTCGTGTTGGTTAATAAACCAGGTTATGAGTACTAACCCTGCGTCATTCATGAGAACACGAAACAGGTTAGACTTCATATGGTCAACAATATACGTATGTCCTGGTTAGTTTTTCCATTGTCTTACATACTACAGATGTCAGACTAACTGGCCTGTAATTTCCTGCTAGTGACTTGTTTCCTTTTTTGTATATTGCACTGATATGTGCCTCTTTCCGATCACAAGGTAAAGTTGATTCTTCTAATGATTTATTATACAACATTGTTAGAGGTACGGCAATCATACTAGCCAATTCCTTTAACATCCTAGGATGTATCACATCTGGCCCTGGTGATTTACATATGTTAATATCCTGCAGAAGCCGTTTTATATCTTCAAAAATTATTATAAAACACTCTGTTTGCTGAACTTCCACTCTTGGCAATTCAGGTAGGTGCCCTTCGGGTTCGATCACAAATACACTGCTAAAATAATCTGACACTATTTCTACTTCTTCAGTATCTTTATCTTTTTTTGGGGCGTTAGTATCCTTCTGTATATACATCTTCTACTGATGCCTTAATTTTTTCCTCTTGTTAATATAATTCCAGATAACCTTTGGTTTCTGCTTAGACTGTCTTGCTAAGTCTTTTTCGTATATCTTCTTAAATAATGTGTTCTCATTCTCACAAAGTTTCTAACTCTTCGATATTGCTGTTGTACCTCTGGTTTCTTACTTCTTATTGCCTTTCTCACAAGAACATTTTTTCCACAATTTTCCATTTTGTTATACTGTCCAATATATTGTAGCGAATTCGGGGGGCAGTCTGGGAACCGCCACAGCCGGGACGCGAACCCGTGTCTCCCACTCCGCAAGCGACAACGTTAACCAATCGACTAAAGGGTCCGACCCGTTAGTCAAGGACCAACGTGTCTACTTATCCATGTACGTTACACTATGTATGGGACCTATCATTTCTATCAGCCTATCCATTTGACACTGTATAGTAAAGTTTCATCTATTGATTGTAAATACCATGAAATATCACCCATTTGGCATAATAATGCACTTTTGTGTGGCTCTACACCTTTCATTTTTTCACAGTGGTCTAAACAAGGATCCGGTGCTTATAGAAAAACTGTCTTTCTCTGCTTGAAATGCGTGGGAACTGAACTCATTCATCCAAACAACAGCTACCAACACAGTCATTTACACGGACACACACAGACACAAAATGCACTACTCAGTCTCACCACTAGGTGTCACATAGGCACCGCAAAGAATGCGGAGTAGCTAAAGAACATAGGCCTATAATAGACTGAATACAACAAACCTTTAAATTTCTCAGTCAGAACACTCCCTGTCTGGCGTAATTACTATCATGCCACTATATCATTATTATTTCTCTATCAAGCACAAGTAAGCCATTAATTGGTCTTTGGTACTCTTTCACAGTTCCTTGCTTGGCAGTCTTCACCATGACCTTACGAACTCTGTTATCACTGCTTGGCATGGTCTTTATGATGAGACCAATCGGCCATTCGTTGCGTTTCACCTGACAGGCTTTAAGCAGGATGACGTCACCTTCCTGAAATTTCAGTCTGCCCTCAGTCCACTTCCTCCTAGGCTGCAGCGTTGCGAAGTACTCCTGTCTCCATCTTTTCCAGAAGGAGTCTGCTAGACTCTGGACCTGACGCCACTGGCTTTTGTGTAGGTGATCAATCTTGAAGTCTCCCGGAGGAGCAGGTGTGACACTAGCTTTCTGAGTCAACAGCATTGCAGGTGAAAGAACTTGAGGAATCTCTGCATCTGTTGAGATGGGGGTCGAAGGTCGGGAGTTCATGATGGCCATGACTTCAGCCATTAGTGTACTCAGAATTTCATGTGTGAGTCTTGTGGCACTGTTCTTCAACAGGAGACCATCGAGGATACGCCGTGCGACCCCAATCATTCACTCCCCCCCCCCTCCCATGTGGGATGCGTGTGGTGCATTAAAATACCAGGTGCAGCCTCGATCTTGCATGAAGCTTTTGATCTCTGGGTCCTCTGTGTTGATCTGCAGTTCCCTACAGGCGCTGATGAAGTTTGTTCCTCTAGCTGACCACAGATGTTGAACTGGCCCTCTGATAGCCAAGAAGTGGCAGAAGGCATTGATGAAACTTGAAGTTGACATTGACTCTATCACCTCCAGATGAACTGCTCTGGTGCTTAAGCAGCTGAATATGACAGCCCATCTTTTGTTAACAGCACTGCTCCCTCTTATTTGACGTGTCACCACACTCCATGGGCCAAACACATCAAGCCCGGTGTGTGTGAATGGAGGATCTACAGACACCCTACCCTGTCTGGGGGCATATCTGACATTTTATGATTTTCCAGCCTCCCTCTCAGCTTGCTGCATGTGACACATTTGTGGATGACACTGGAGATGAGCTTTTTCGCACTGACAACCCACGGTCCTGCCGTGTGTACTGTACCAACAGTGAAATGGCGACCTTGGTGGGCTACCTGGCTGTGGTAATGTTGAACGAGCAGAGTGGCTATGTGATGATTAGGTGGTATGATCAAGGGATGCTTTCCTTGGTCGGAGTGGTCAGCTTCGCGCACGTGGCCACCAACTCTCATCAGTCCTTCATTGTCAATAAAGGGGTCTAGATTCTTGAGTGATCTACGTTGTGACACTTTCCCTGGTTTCTTTTGGAAGGTGCGTTGCAACGAGAACAGCCTCTGCTTCACTTGATCTTTGTTGTTCGGAAGCCGGCTCCGTGGTGAGCAAAAAGGCAACGGTGCCACCCAGTGGTTGTCTTCAGGAAGATACACCTCTTTGTTCATCACATCCAAGAACATGTTATCTTCAATTGACTTGGCCGTCTTCTCGTCGTCTGCAGTCCTCAAGAAAACATAATCTCCGAGACAGCTTTTGTCAGTAATGTGTCCTTTGGAGGGTCTGGAGTAACACAGCGTGGCAGGTAAGTACTGAAGAGGATGGGAACTCACTTGCTCTTTCACATGGACGTTCTTAGAGCATGGAGTGAAGAATGAGGCTCTGCCATTTGGGAATAGGTTTGTTTTGTAGACACTGACAACAGTAGGCTGAGAGCTCTATCTAGGCAGATCTCTCCTATGATGACCCAGCCTAAATCCAAGCGCTGTGCATAGGGTGTGTTGTGGGGGCCATTATGGTGCTCACATACCTTGGTGCACACTTAGGACATCCCTCCCCAGGAGTAGAAGGATCTGAGCACTGGGATCTGGAGGCGGGATCTTGCCAGCCACTGGAGCGAGGTGAGAGAAGTACTGTGTTATCTCTGGTGTGGAAATTTCCTCTTTGTCATCTGGCATTGTGTTGCATTCTATGAGGGTAGGGAGCACCACTATGGTTTCTCCATCGAGTGACTCCACAGTGAAGTTGCTTGCTTTTCTCCCCGCCATCTCAACTATGCCAGAGCATGTCCTCAGAGTGTAGGGAGAGGCGTTACCTTCAATGCCAAACAGATCGAAGAACTGTGACTTACCCAACGATCTATTGCTCTGGTCGTCCAGCTCTGCATAGACACGTTTCCTCTTGTCACGCCGGTTTGAGGGGTAAACTTTCACAAGACAGATTTTAGAGCATGATCTGGGCTGATGATTGTCACTACATATTTCAATGCATTTGGAGGTTACATCAAGGAGAACGCCATTCTTTTTCTCTCTGTTTTGCTCTGGTTCACATTTGGTCTCTTCGGCTGACCAGGGAGCGGGACCAGGATGGAGTGCGAAGATATGCTTTTCGCTGTCACTTTCTCTGCATTTGACAGACACTCTGCAGTCCTTCGCAACATGTCTACTGGAAGCACAGCACCGGTAACAGATGGAGTTTTCTTTGAGATAAGCTTTCCAGTCATCTAGGTGCTTGCTCCTAAAGGCACGACACTTAAAAAGGGGGTGGGCCTGTTATGGATGGGACAATGTTTATCTGGCACGTCAGTTTTCTTCTCAGGCTGGTTGTTCAGGGAGCTCAGGGCTGTGGCCGACACCCCAGTTTTCTTAATGAAGACAGACGACTTGTTGTTGAATTTAGCTGCTCTGTCTGGCTTCTGGCTGTCTGAACAGCTGGATGAGGAGAACACAAAACTCGGGTCATCTCTGGTTTTTGCTTGGTTGCAGATGAACTGTACAAAAAAGCTGAAAGGTGTGGAGGCTACCTTATGGTCTTCTTTGTATTTGGAGCCTTGTGTTACCCATCTTTCCTTCAGGTTGTAGGGTAGTTTTTCAACTTTGGAGTTAACACCCCGTGCGGTGTCGAGATATGCAAGTGTAAGACCACTCCACTTAGCAGACTCCAATTCCAGTAGCAGGTCGCCCAGTTCTCTCGGCTGGCGAGGGTCTTTGTTGGTGATGCGTGGGAAATCTTCGAGCCTTTTCAGCAGAGCATGTTCGATGACCTCAGGGCACCCGTAGCATTCTTCTAGACGCTGCCATATTATTTTGACTCCTTTTGCAGGGCTGGTTACATGGACTGACCTGATTCGTTTAGCCTGGGTGGATGACTCTGGGCCAAGTCATTTGACGAGTAGGTCGAGTTCCTCTTGCAGCGTCAGGTTGAGGTCATGCGTGATGCTCTGTAATGAGGTTTCCCATGCCCAGTAATTCTCTGGACGGTCATTAAATAGGGTCAGCTTGGAACTCACCGTCTCTCTCCCTATCAAATAGGTGGCGAAATCAGCCATCTGGGGTGGCGTGTCCGTGTAGCCTTCTGATGAGGCACGAGAAGGAGGGACTGGAGCAAGCTGCATTTGTGCTGCATTGTTCTGATGGCCCTCACAGTCCATTCCAGCATGCTGTGTGTAGCTGAGGTTGTAAGGGTGAGCTTGAGGAGACTGCTGAGTGATGGTTTGGAGAGGGGGACTTGGCTCTCTAAGTGCATGCTGTGATTCAGGAAATGGATGCTGAGCATATTGTACCGGAGTGTGGGTCTGCACATACTCCCTGGTGCGTTGAGTTCTCTCTTTATCCCCAAATCGTGACACCGTTCCTCTTCCAAGTCTGCTGCGGCTGCGTAGACCTCTGCCTCTCTGGATGCCGCTGCTGCCTCCCTCTCCAACTGCAATACATGGAGACCTGCTTCCACTTCTGCTCTACGGCATGCGGCTTCTGCAAGTGTTCTCTGCTGTTGTTCCTCAATACGCGCTTTCTCCCTCAACATAGTTGCCTCCCTCTCTGCATAGGCAATCTTTACTGTGAATGCATCTGCTTTGGCCCTCGCTTTAGTAACAGCACTACTAGCTGATGATGCACGTGACTTGACTGATGAAGAGCCAGCAGATGACATAGGTTCCAAAGTTTGTTCTGTTTTCTTTTCTTCCTTCTGAGAATCCATGTTGTCACTGATTCAGGCACTGATGTGATGCAAAGCTGTTCTGTTGATTTCACCCACTGTGTTAACATCCTTTTACTATTCTGCCCTAGTAATTGTGTCCTAACAAGGCGTAGGCAGATAGCGAACGAGAGAATGAATGCGGCTCAAGCTTGATGTATTCTTCACATGGAAGTTTATTGAAGAATTTACTCCATACATCCGTTTTCCCTCCCCCCCGTAAAACTAAAGAAACACAAATAAAGAATACAATTACTAAGTGCCCAAATAGTCTTTTCTGTCTTTTCACATTACCTATTTCATATGCACACAAACTAGCCCGCGCACATTCACACGCAGATAGCTAACTAGCATAGGCTACACGAGGTAAAATAATGAGCTACGCAACATGAAATTACATGCTTATAACTATTACATACATACTCACGTAAGTGTTAATTCTGATATTTCCATACAACAAGAAAAAACAACAACACTTACGGACGTATCGCTCCAAGGATCAGACACTTATAGAACAACTGTCTTTCTCTGCTTGAAATGCATGGGAACTGAACTCATTCATTCCAAACAACAGCTATCGACACCGTTGTTTACACTGACACACACATACACAAAATGCACTACCCAGTCTCACCACTAGGTGTCACACAGGCACCGCAAAGAATGCAGAGTAGCTAACTAACATAGGCCTAGAATAGACTGAATACCACAAACCTTTAAATTTTTCAGTCAGAACAGTCTCTGTTAGCGTAGACTTGTTAAGCAGGTCATTTCACACCACTTGAGCCACGATAACAAAGCCTGGTCCTTTATCCTTCAAATCAAGACTGTAAAATTCAGAAGGGCTCTGTCTGAGGATGAAAGGCTATGCCTTGATTCTGCAATAGCTCCTTCGAAAGTCACAAGTCTGCAATATAACTAAGAATCAGGTATTGTTGTTCTTTAAAAGTGATAAACACAATCTTAAAATACAATCTGTATCAGGTTACCTGGATACATTTCCACATGGATACCAGAATTAGAAGAGGTTGTGCCTGTTTTATCCAGTTAAATTCTTAGGTACAGCTTTCTGTTATAGCTCTACACATGCAAGACCTTTGATTGATGTCAGAATGAGGAGACAAAGTAGTCTAAACATAAGAAAGTAAAAACATGAATGATTTGCTAGTTAAGAATGAAAATGACTTGAATTCAGAGATTGACCTAAATTGAAAAAAAACAAGACAGTAAAGCTTTATGTACATAAATTCATAGCCAAACAAATCATGATCTTACGAGCAAAGCATTTCTTGACAGTTGCTTAAGCAATCAAATACCCTGGTTTAAGAGGTTTGAATATGTCTGTGCATCATCAGCATAGCAGCAGAAACATTCCCCCAGATTTATTAACGTTTAACAGGGTCACGAACACATTTCCATGTGGAAAAAGTGACATAGTGCATTACTGTTTTTGTTTTTTATAAGATTCTATTTAGATTTGTCAATGCATACAAGATACACTTTCCACATCAACAAACCAAAGACCCACAGTCCAAACAACAAAGCAAAATAAGATAGGAAGACAAAACAAAACGAAACAAACACATCATAGCACACCAACATAACACATCAAATAGAAAAGTTCAACCTCAGTATATTCATATATTCACTCATATGTTCACTTACATGAAATACTATGTTAAATATACATAAACATACATATACACCATCTATAACTCCGATACCATTCCTCTGTATTGACTAAACCCATTGTTATCATTCACCAACTGAAACTGAAACAATATGGTCGTTTAGATTCTGACCACTGAATTGTTATGTCCTAGGTCACATTATTGTCAACCTGTCCTCAGAGGTGGACACCCCGGCTTCGGAAAGTAAAAGTCCTACCATGTATTTGTTCTAGCCATTCACTTAACAAGGTGATTTCACGGTGATTACCTGGCTGAAGAGTTGTGCTGATTAAATTCAGCAGGTGTAGTGCATGGGCGGAGCAAATATGTGGCAGGACTTTTACTTTCTTAAGCCTGGTTGTCCACCTCTGCCTGCCATACATTCTAAAAAACTGAACAAAAAACAAGCACACATAAAAAAAAAACTCAAACCAGGCTTAAGTATAAAGGCATACAGAATATAAAGTATAAAAATGAAGTATAACGTGTCTATGTAATACCCCTGGAACAGGGGAAGAAATGAATACAGGGCAGCTGCTGGCTCTTCATCAACTGTATTAATGACCCAAAATACAAATTCCAACCTAACACAATACTATTTAGTTACCGCGCCTGCAAATATAACACATAAATTCAGACATGCGCACAAGCATACACTCACACGCGTGCGCACAAGTGGCGAGAGCGAAGGCGCACACTGCGCATGTTTCGATCACGCGCCAACCTCATGCATACACCATGTATTCTGCACGACCAGCAGTCACGGTCACGCGCTCATGTCATGCACACATCATGCACTCGGCGCCAGTAATATACACTTCCCAGTACTGTGCTCAACAAAACACACCTCGACATAGTAATAACTACCCACCGTTTTCTGAGAATATACCAAAGCGAACAAACAATCACCGCCGCTTCACATTGGTCACACACTTAACTCGCCTTGGCTCGCGGCCATGCCAGCTAGCTAACCCCTATGCTAGCGAGCCAGACCTGCACGCACTCGACTCCGTTCCAAACTAAACATCCTTATTTGCAGTAAGCTAATGAGTCCGTAGTGGTCCATAACCATTTATACACTGATAATGAACTGTAATCGTATATACTTTTCATCCTTACCTGGGACAGGGGAAGAAATGAATACAGGGCAGCTGCTGGCTCTTCATCAACTGTATTAATGACGAGAGCCCCCAGCGTGCCCCCTAGTCACATCTCCTCAGACATCAGCAATTCAAAACTGATTCAGTTCTAACTAATCGATTTCAGTGTGAACATATTTCACACGATTACATGCAGAATATGATTTCTGCAGGAATCAAATATAATTTCCTCTAAATCGCTCTGCTGTCCAAATGAATGTAAGTGAAAGGTTTACAATGAACTTCTGAGTTGTATATACCTGACAAATTCATCATTAGACAGACCAAATTTGTTCTCCAGATCATTCTCTGAAATAAATTTGTTTCCATTCTGTTTAAGGGTGAATTCTGAAGAGCTATCCAAGGATTATTCCATAATGAAGTATTTTTTTGGAATTTATATCAACTCTCTCAAAATACTCTTCGCCATGTTGCTACGTTTCTCACTATAAAATTGACAAAACTGGCGTTTTTATCCTTTGAAAATATGTATGAAAAAAGGTTTTGATGTTAGACTTGTACATTCTCAACATGAATCCATTGCTATTCTATTGTACTTTTGGCTATAAGGCGTAGGTAAAATGCTTGAGTGGCAAGGTAATAAAATTCTAAATATGGGAGATTAAATCCCCCTTCCAATTTTGAAAGATGTAAAACTTCCTTTTAATTCTATGTATAAAGTCTGTAATAATAGAACATGCTTTTTAAAGAATATTTTAGGTGAGGTAATTGGTACTGTTGAAAATAGAAATAAAATTCTTGGAAGTCACGCCATTTAAAATAAATTGTTTCCACCTGTGTGCATTACCATTTTCACTTGCGTAAACTGTTGTGGACACATGGCTGGTATTCCACTTGCAAAAGAGAAATAAGGTAATAATATTTTTTTGGGCATAATTCCTACTTTAGTTGTGCACCTTCTAGCTGACACACCTAAATTACACATCCGTTGAGTCGAAACACACAGCAACACGCGAGCACACACACACACACACACACACACACACACACACACACACACACACACACAATAACCCCAGGTCACATTTCAAAACACAAACTGAAAATGTTCTGATGGTGGGACAGAGAGCACCGCACACTGGCGTGGGAAATAAATAATGTGACTAATGATAGCAGCAGAGACAGTTATAGACACAGTGCTATAGGCTGACAGTAGAAAATTATTGTGTTGAAAGCAAACGAAACATCAGTCTCAGTTTGGTTTCTTGAGCAGAGCACACCAGTGAGGAATGCTCCAGAGGAAGCTGCATATGAATGTGGTGACTTGCTACAGGCCCGTCCCAGAGTTGGGTTTCACATCACACTGATGTTCCTATGACCTTGAAATGAATATTTTCTCTCTGGCTAAAAACCAGCCCGCTCCGCAATACCATGTGGTTGTCAGGCCAAGAGGAAACAGAATAAAGGATTTTGTCCTCGGCCCCTGTCTGCTGTTCACTAATTTTACATCACGAAAAAAGCAGGATTCGACAAGAAGGTCCCTGATTGCTTACTCAGGGATCAAACTGTGGTTGCTAAGAGACTAATGTAAAGCCAGAGGCTTGAGGAATAGTAGGAGTGAGTCATTGACTCAGGAAATGTGTGTGTGTGTGTGTGTGTGTGTGTGTGTGTGTGTGTGTGTGTGTGTGTGTGTGTGTGTTTGCCAGGAAAGGAGAGCCACAGTAAGGAAAGAAAAAGAGACAGAGGGGAAAGGGAAAAAAGATCATGTGTACCTAATGGATTGTGTTGACATCAGTAAAGGGACAATGGAAAATTAGATTGAATGTAATTACCAAACATTTTTTTCTTATCCGCTGTGCCCCTATAAAATTTTGTTTTTAAGGAAACATTTAACATTTGAAGTGTGTGTGTGTGTGTGGGGGTCTGCACTGCACAAGCCTACATTAATCCTTAAATCTAGCTTCACTGAAACGTGAGTGAGTTAGACTGACCCAGTTTTACTGGAAGTTACCCACTGCAAGAGTAGCAACAGCACTTCACAGACAATATACGTCTTCATATCTCAGGTTTATAATTACGTTGTTATCTTCCTTGAATCAGCCGGCTCTTGCTCTAAAAACCATGTTCACCAATTAAAGTCTGCATTCAGACAGAGCGAGAGAGGGAGAGAGAGAGAGAGAGAGAGAGAGAGAGAGAGAGAGAGAGAGAGAGAGAGAGAGAGAGAGAGAGAGAGAGAGAGAGAGAGAGAGAGAGAGAGAGAGAGAGAGAGAGATAGAGAGAGAGAGAGAGAGAGAGAGAGAGAGAGAGAGAGAGAGAGAGAGAGAGAGTGAACTTCAACTTGCTCAAGTCGAGTCAGAGTTCACTTAAAGTGCTTTATCACAGGATCTTCCAAATTGGTAACCTCATCCCAGCGTTATATATAGAAAGACTGGGTAATTTTTTAATTTCTGTCAGAGTATCTGTGAATGTTCTCATTCATCCAGGTCATGGTTATCCAAAGGAATTGAATCAAGTGCAACTGGACTTGGTATATATCCGTAAAGACGTTTCGCCTCTCATCCAAGAGGCTTCATCAGTTTGTGCCTTTCTGACTAGCTAGTCAGAAAGACAGACTAGCTTGGTCTAGTCAGAAAGGCAAGAACTGATGAAGCCTCTTGGATGAGAGGCGAAACGTCTTCACGGATATATAGCAAGTCCAGTTGCACTCGATTCAATTCCTTTGGATTCTGTCAGAGTGGACAAGGATGATCAAGTTAGGAGTTTTTATGACACTTGCCCTCCCAGTGCTATTGATGTCCTTTTGGCATCACTGGAATAAGGCCTTTATGCAGTGATTGACTGTCATGAAGCGTTAGTTAGAAAATATGGGATGGCATATTTGGCATATTTTTCTTATGTTTGTGCAACTATTTAACAAACCATTTCTTTTGAAAGCAAAGTCTGATTTACAAAGCAACAGGAGTGTTGATACAAGCATGTTTTACAAGAGTTAAGAATAAATCTGCGGGACTTTGTTTTGAAATTCAGTTGCAATTATAACTACATGTAAATAACATCATAACAATATGTAAATAACCTCACTTGAGGATAAAAAAAAAAGAATAACTTACATCTCTTTCACTCAGAAAAGATATTTACATATTACACAAGACGCTATCATATTCATTCTAGACTGTAACGCCTGAGGTTTGTTTGATTCCCCCCCCCCAATTGTACCCGGCCAATTACCCCACTGTTCCGAGCCATCCCGATCGCTGCTCCACCCGCTCTGCCGATCCAGGAACGGCTGCAGACTACCACATGCCTTCTCCGATACATGTGAAGTCGCTTCTTTTCACCTGACAGTGAGGAGTTTCACCAGGGGGATGTAGCGCGTGGGAGGATCATGCTATTCCCCCCAGTTCCCCCTCCCCGCGAACAGGTGCCCCGACCGACCAGAGGAGGCGGTAGTGCAGCGACCAGGACACATACCCACATACGGCTTCCCACCCGCAGCCACAGCCAATTGTGTCTGTGGCGACACCCGACCAAGCTGCAGGTAACACAGGGATTGGATCCAGGCCAGCGATCCCCGTGGTCGTAGGCAACGGAATAGACCACTATGCTACCCGGACGCCTTAAGTATATGTTTTCTATGTAACAACCAGTGGTAAACTAGCAAAGTTAGCACACAGGTATAAAGTAACAAACATCTGGGTGCAGGGAGAAAGTGTTGCTGTTAGTCTTTACACCAGTAATTCAACCCCTACTAAGGTGTGTCCTTGAACATTGAAATGCGTTACTTAGTGAGTGAAGTAGAGGTTGCTTGTCTGGCCAAAGATCACAGAGCAGCATTTGAAACGGCAGCATCTGCATATTTTTTGTTTCATCACTTTCATATAACAGCTGAGTAAACAAATTTAGAAAGATATTTAAAAGTCAGATTCTCACATATACCAACAAAAATTTACAAGCACTCAAGTTTGTCTGCTTTGTAAGAGCATAAACCCACACATTGTCCACAGGCTCGACAAAACACTCCTACTCGCTTCCAGCAACGTTTATCTTTGAAACACCCAATGCTGATGGTTCAAACTAGGCCTGGCAGAAATGCATCTTTGCTCATACTACATTTTCTAAAGTTCCTTCCATTCCTTCGTGTGAAAGTTTGTGTATTGTTAAGCCCCCCCTCTGTTTTCAAATGTAGTAATCAAATGATGTTTGGTTTCCCTTAAAATAGCCCAGGCAGAGGGCGTCCGAGTAGCGTAGCGGTCTATTCCGTTGCCTACCAACACAGGGATGCCCGTGTTGCCTCTGGCTTGATTGGCCGTGTCTGCGGGTGGGAAGCCGGATGTGTCCTGGTCGCTGCACTAGTGCCTCCTCTGGTCGGTCGAGACGCCTGTTCAGGGGGGAGTGGGAACTGGGGGGAATAGCATGATCCCTGAATGAGCATAGCACTTAGACCACTAAGACTTCCTGCTAAGAAAGGTAAAATTGAAAACTGTAAATGTTAACTGAGAAAACTTTAAAACTGTGTTCTTTTCCTTTATTGTTGATCTAGAGGCCTTCAGTGAATCATATCTGTCTTCCTTCTGGAAGAAAACTTCTTGTTTCAGCTGGTTTCATTCCCATTCAAAGTTGAGAAGATAGAATTTTAAATAAAAAAATATCCATCTGTGGTAACCGAAGGTTAAATCACAACCAAGCGGAAGATGAAAACTGGGCTAGGAATTTCTGTGAAACAGCTGCTTTGAGTCACAATCAGAATTTGTGGAAGAGAACTTACAGTCAACTATGTCATGTGATGAATTACAGAATTAAATCTGGTGATGAAACTTTCCCTGTTTTCTCACTGTCTCCACATCTATCCAGTTCCCTATAATCATAACATATAAGAAAGTTTATAGGCCAAACACACTTAAAAAACAGGTCAACACGGGTTGTAAGTGAATTTTTCAGCATGACAGATAACCTCAATCGATTTTATCCATAATAAACTGAATGCAATTTCGTTGAGCTCAGCTGAGACAGTTTTAGAGCAATAGAATGAAATTGCTCAACATATGGCTTAATCACGGCATTAAAGTTTGTTCTCCATGTTTCATTGCTTATTTCACATACTATGTTTGTTTTACCCCAGTTGGTTCTTTTCTTTTCTTTCCCATTCTTCTTTTTTTTTCTTTCTTTCTATTTGCTTACTCATTCTCACTCTACAAACTCACACAGTGTCTGTGTGTCTGGAAGTGTGGAAAGAGCAGCAGATATTTTAAGGAATGTTTGGCCGCAGCTAGCAGAGCACACATTTCTCTCCCCAATGACTGCATGCAGTGACTGTTTCAGGACTGGCCTAGTTAACGGCTAAGCGAGGAGAATTCAGAGTGAGCTTCAGTGGCTCAGCAAAAAAACAAAAACAAAAAAACTGCTAGCCGATTTATTTTCATCTGTGAAAACGTGAAATATATAACCAATCAAGTTATGTCAGCATCATTTTTCTACTTTCCAACCTGTTCTATTTCTGTCATAATTCAAGAGAAAATTGATCTATCAATACATATTTGCAGCTCCTTCGTTATTTCACCCTTTTTAAAGCACGTCCCGAGGACTATTCTGCGATGCCGGACGTTGGCATGCCCTGGTCCCTGCCTTTGCCTGCCACCTGGCCTGCACTGCACCTGTTATGGAATGCTCATCCACGCGGGTGGTGGGGAGATGGGGTGAACACCTGCACACCGTAGGGTGTGCTCCAATTATCGGGGTATCACACTGCTCATTCTCCCTGGGAAATCTACTCTAGGGTGCTCGAAAGGAAGCTCCGACCTATTGGATCTAGGAGGAACAATGCGGATTTCATCCTGGCCATGGAACAATGGACCAACTCTTTACCCTTGCGGAAGAGCTGAGGGAGGCATGGGCGATTGATCAGCCAGTCTACATGAGTTTTGTGGACTTGGAGAAGGCTTACCACCATGTACCTCTGGGCACTCTATGGGGGGTACCAGGGAGCATGGGGTACCAGGGTAGTTGCCACAAGCCATCCGGTCCTTGTATAACTAAAGTGAGCACTGTGTCCGCATTCTCGGCACAAAGTCAAACACGTTTTTGGTGGGTGTCGGACTCCACCAAGGTTGTCCCTTGTCTCCGATTCTGTTTGTGATATTCATGGACAGGATCTCAAGGCGCAGCCAAGGTGAGGAGCGTGTCCGTTTTGGGAACCTCAAAATTGCATCTCTGCTCTTCAGAGATGATGTGGTTTTGTTGGCCTCATCAGAACACGACCTTCAGCGCACACTGGGGCGGTTTGCAGCTGAGTGTGAAATGGCCGGGCTGAGAGTCAGCACCTCCAAGTCTGAGGTCATGGTTCTCTACCAGAAAATGGTGGATTGCTCCCTCTGGGTTGGGATGAGTTGTTGCCTCAAGTGAAGGAGTTTAAGTATCTCGGGGTCTTGTTCACGAGTGAGGGTAGGATGGAGCGGGAGATTGACAGGCGGATTGGTGCTGCATCAGCAGTAATGCGGACGTTGTACCAGACCATTGTTGTGAAGAGGGAGCTGAGCCGGAAGGCAAAGCTCTCAATTTACCAGTCAATCTTCATTCCAAACCTCGCCTATGGTCATGAGCTTAGGGTAGTGACCAAAAGGGTGAGATCGCGGATACAAGCGGCTGAAATGAGTTTCCGCCATACGGTGTCTGGGTTCAGCCTTAGCGATAGGGTGAGGAGCTCGGACATCCAGAGGGAGCTCGGAGTAGAACCGCTGCTCCTTTGTGTTGAAAGGAGCCCGTTGAGGTGGTTTGGGCATCTGATTAGGATGCCTCCTGGGCGCCTTCCTTTGGAGGTTTTCTGGGCACGTCCAGCTGGGGGGAGACCCCGGGGTAGACCCAGAACTCGCTGGAGAGACTACATGTCCAATCTGGCCTGGGAACGACTTGGGATCCCCCAGGAGGAGCTGGAGGGCGTTGCTGGGACATCTGGAGTGCCCTACTTAGCTTGTTGCCACTGTGACCTGACCCCGGAGAAGCAGCTGATGATGAGATGAGATGAGATGAGATGAGATGAGATGAGATGAGATGAGATGAGATGAGATGAAATGAGATGATGTTTAAAACACATTTTGCCTCTGTTCACATTCACTAAGCAATTTAAAGCAAAGCTGCAAACTTGCTCTAGGTGTTGAAACTTGGCAGCATTACGCTATTTTGGTTATATTCGCCTTGCTGACAGCTAGACTTTGCACTCTGCAATATTTACTGTAAATCTACAACAACATTCTTGCGGGCAAAGTTGACAATTGACTTTCGTCCTGTTATGCTGTCACTTCATGAGAGAATATCATCTGATTTAGAAATATTTTTAGGTGTTGCATTATGCATTAACAGTCACATGACCTGAAAGACATGAAAACTGTTAAGTCCGCTGTGGCGACCCCTCAGAAACAGGGAACAAGCTGAAAGATGAAGAAGATTAACAGTCACATGACCTATTGATTGTTATTTAACATACTATTGTTGCATTGAGAGCAAACCTGAAGAGGCAGATGCAAAATGTGTTTTTTTCTTCTGTTTTAATTGCTGAAAATGAAAGAAGAAATACATTTTTTTTTATTTGAATTACTTTTAAGCATGTGGTGAACATAGTCATTTATGGCCAAAAATAGATTCTGTAAATACTGCAATGGTTTACAAGGTCAGTCTCTTAACAGTCTGTGGGATTTTTAAAAACTGACATCTTTGTGGAGATGCAAAGTGTCTGGCTGCCATTGTCGGTTGTAAATTATTTCTGAAATTGGAAAAGCCTTGGGATTATTGACACAAAGAGAAAGTGTTAAAAATGAGTGCTTGTTGAACTCCCTATTAAAATCCATCTCGAGCAGTCATTTTACTCTCGTGCATCCAGAGCTTGTTTCAAATTATCAAGATCTTAGCCACAAATTGAAAGCATACCACAAAATTCTAACACATTGTTTAAGTCCCAAGTAAACAGTGTTTTCAAACTAATTTACGGTTCCTGCTTTACCTTCTTTGGGGGGGGGGACTGTAAGCACCCCAGTGGCAAAGCACTCCCCATCAATTTTACAGTTTGATTTTGAATTTAGGAAATACCTGGAGGCTCCCCTTTTCAGGTGTAAGTTTGGGCCGTTTAGATTTTAGAAATTCAGAGATGCACCTTTAGGAATACCTTTCAGTGCTTTGCAAGTGATAGAGAATGTTTTAAACTATATTCTGAGACTCACATGTAACAAGTGAAAATTTGCAAAAGGAGTTTTTGTATTTGTCTGTTCTGGAAAACTTTATTTTGACAAAACTAGAATGTCTTAATGTTGGAAAAAGTATATTAAAGGAATGTATGACAATTTCCCAATTTCTGAAGGATTAAAACTATGTAACAGTTAGCTGGAGAAATCTTGCTTAATAAACAAAGCTGCATAATTTGTTTTATCTGAGCTTCATCATTAACTTGATTTATTGTCATTTATATATAAATATACATACATACATACATACATACATACATACATACATACATACATACATACATACATACATACATACATACATACATACATACATACATACATACATACATACATACATACATACTTACTTACAAAAAAATCTCACTCACACCCTTTTTTTGGGAGGTATGTGTCTTCCTCAAGCTTAGGTCCTCTACCAGAGGCCTGGGAGTTTGAGGGTTCTGCACAGTATCTTAGCTGTTCCTGCACTCTTCTGGACAGAGACCTCAGATGTTGTTCCTGGAATCTGCTGAAACCACTCTCCCAGTCTTAGGGTCACAGCCCCTAGCACTCCTATTACCACTAGGATTACTATGGATTTCCCCTTCCACATCCGATCTTGTTCTTCCCTCAGCCCTTGGTATTTCTCTAGCTTCTCGTGGTCTTTCTTCCTGATGTGTTTGCTCGGGACTGCTACATCTATCACTACTGCTGTGTTCAGTTCCTTGTCCACAACCACAATGTCGCAAGCCAGCATGGAAGAATGGAGAGATAGAGATCTCTTATTCTCAACTCTAGTGTCCCATACACTGCACGACCCTGAGAGTGCCGTTTAATTTTAACACCCCATCAGAACCGAAAGGAACTGATGGGAGAGGAGAGGCAAGAGACAAATATGCATTTTAGAATGGCAGCCCCTGTGTCCTATACACCACACGACCCCAGGAGTGCACCTTTATTCTGACCCTCCCCAGTAGTTGGTTAGCCGGCACCAGCTTGTCAGTCTGGAACTTGAAGCCCAACAGGAATTTAGCTCTGCCATTCTCAACCACTTTTGGTGGTGTCTCCCATTTGGACTTAGGGATTTTCCGTCTTTATTCAGTACAGATGTTCCTGTACACTATCCCAGCCACTTGGTTATAGCTTTCAGTGTACGCTTTCGCAGCTAGTATTTTACACCCTGTGCTGGACTGTCACAGGGGCATCTGCACAGCCTGCATCTTGGGTTTTGTCTGGTGTGGTAGACCCCTACCTCAATCGATCTGGTGCTGAGTGGCTGTTCTTGTGCTGCTATGATCAGAGTCTCTGTGCTGTCCTTCAGGCCAGCCCTTTCTAGCCACTAGTAGGATTTCCCAATATCAGCCACATCTTCTATCTGTCGATGGTGCATCCCATGGAGGGCCTTGGTCTTCCATGATACCTTCTGCTGCCAGAGGTACTCACTCAGCTGTTCATCCTGGGGGGGGGGGGGCTCTTTCTGATGTACTCGTGGGTGTTCCTTGTTTCATCCTGGATAGTAGCTCTGACACTCACTAACCCGAGGCCCCCATTTTTTTTGCTTATCGTACAGTCTCAGGCTGCTGGACTTCAAAAAAGTTGACATTGTTTAAGGTTCTCTTTGTTGTAGAAACCCTAGCGGGACTGAACTACTTGGTTTGATATATTTCGCGCATCTGTAGCTTGAAAGCAGATATCTCAAACAATTCCAACTTTGCATTAAAAATTACATATTAACCGAATGACACTTAATGAGCTTCTTCTTCTTCTTTTGGCTTGTTCCTTCTTTCCCAGGGGTCGCCACAGTGGATTTGATAGTTTCCATTGGTACCCTGTGAGGGCACAGCACCGAGTGCGGTCTTGTCAATCCACATAATCTACTACTACTACTACTACTACTACTACTTCTACTACTTTTGGCTGCTCCCGTTAGGGGTTGCCACAGTGGGTCTCCGGTTCCATCTCTTCCTGTCCTCTGCATCTTCCTCTGTCACACCAGCATGTCCTCTCTCACCACATCCATAAACCTCCTCTTTGGCCTTCCTCTTTTCCTCTTACCTAGCAGTTCCATATCCAGCATCCTCTTCCCAATATACCCAGCATCTATCCTCAACACATGTCCAAGCCATCTCAATCTTGCCTCTCTTGCTTTGTCTCCAAACCGTCCAACCTGAGCTGTCCCTCTAATATACTCGTTCCTAATCCTGTCCTTCTTCGTCACTCCCACTGGAAATTTTAGCATCTTCAACTCTGCACCCTCCAGCTCCGCCTCCTGTCTTTTCGTCAGTGCCACTGTATACAAGCCATATAACACAGCTGGTCTCACACCCATCTTGTCAACCTTCCCTTTAACTCTTGCTGGTACCCTTTTGTCGCAAATCACTCCTGACAATTACCCCACTCCTCTGAGCCATCCCGGTCACTGCTCCACCCCTCTGCCAATCCAGGGAGGGCTGCAGACTACCACATATCTCCTCTGATACATGTGGAGTCAACAGCCACTTCTTTTTTCAACTGACAGTGAGGAGTTTCGCCAGGAGGACATAGCCCGTGGAAGGATCACGCTATTCCCCCTAGCCCCCCCCCCGAACAGGTGCCCCGACCAACCAGAGGAGGCCGCAGTGCAGCGACCAGGACACATACCCACATCCAGCTTCCCACCCGCAGACACAACCAATTATGTCTGTAGCGACGCCCGACCAAGCCGGAGGTAACACGGGGATTCGATCCAGCGATCCCCGTGGTGGTAGGAAACGGAATAGACCACTACTATACCCGGATGCCCTAAAATAACATATACTGGGGAATGGTTTTTACATTACATCGTCTTTACAAGTGATATAATTTGCCTTAGAAGATAATTTATTTATTGAGTGTGTTTGTGAGAGTCAAAGTGTGAATGTGCACATAAGGTGCCGTTATTTCAATAAATCCAAAAAGGCCAAAATTAAGTTCTGTCTTTGAGCAAAGTGATAGTCTTCCTTTGTGTGTCTGGTAGCTTTCATGTGTTATATTAAAGTCATCCCTGAAAAGTCTCGGGCAGACAGTTTATGGTAGATCAATGTGTTTGCTGGGGGGGGGGGGGTTGCTGGTCGCGATTATTCTTGGGGATTGTGGCTCTAAAAGATTGAGAACCGCTGGTCTAGACCCGCACCGCACAGTGGATGACAAGAGTCCACCAGTTCAGAACGATGCCAATAGACACGGACCTAGTCTAGTCATGTTCATGTTTGCCACTTCCAGACAATCTATTACTGACCAATGGACACATAGGTAATCACAAATTTCGATGCTAAACCTAAAATTGGAACTGATGCTTAATTAAAGCATTAAGTGCAGGAATTAGAGCTAGATACAGTTCTACTGTGACTCTCTAGTCTATGGAAATAGGGGAGCAATATATTCAAGTCTGGGAATTGAGCTTAACATTACTTAAGTCTTACTGGGTGGTTTGAAGCTGAGGTGGTCTTGACCGCTTTTATTCCCAAGTCAACATGTTCCCCCTCTCCTTGCAACCATTTCTCCATATTCTCAGAAAAACCTGCAGGAAAAATAAACCAGCTCAGTATGCCGGAAGCACCATGACGTTATAATGGGTTACTTAACTGGTGTATTGTTGCCAACCTAACTCATGTAACTATGGTTTCAAAATATCAAAGGAAAACAGGCAAAAAAGGCTTTATGGATTTTTATAGGGCTGCTCAAATCCATTTCCTTCCACATTATTAGATTTGTACTGTCTAAATTGGCTGGATATAAAAGCCCATGACGTAAAGTGCTTTGAGTCAAATCTCTACATATTGAGAAGTTATAAAAACCTGTTTTATAGGTTGCTTGGTAACTAAAGGTCTGTATGCTTTAATGTGTGTGTGTGTTTTAACATATAGCCTGTAAACACATGCTAGAATCAGTATTTTTGAACTACCTTGGTGGACCGAGGGTCAGTATGTTTCTTCATAATTGGCAGTGGTTTCAGATAAAAAACATTGCAGATAGTTTACTGATTTCTCAAAATGTTCCTTTGACCACTGCAGCTGGGATTAAAGAAAGCATTACTCTACCGCTGCATGGCCATGTGTCAGCAGAATCAGCATGAAGCTTGCTCTATAGAGTTTAGTTGGATGACTCTGTTTACATGATAATAACACCCATTATATCATTGCAGCGTTAAAGGAAAATGCATTTATGTTTACTTAATGTTGTTGACCCGTGCAGTTTGAAGCGATAGCTTACATAAATAACACCACACTGTACACTTGTAGTTTTTGAATATCCTAAAATCTTTGTCAAGTCCCTCATCATCACTTGCACACAGGAGAGCACACAAGCATGTTTAATTTTCAACCTGTGTAAGTTTTCAATGCTGGACTCTAAATCACCAGATAATCTAGATCCCAGAGAACACTGACTATTGCAGCAGCATTAGTTACATGCTATGTTTTAATTGGGCTCAAAAATGGAAACATTTTTTGCCTTTTCTTCGGAATGCAAACCATCGCTGAAACATTGGCTTGCTGTAAAATCATGGTGCACATACTGATATCATGACATACATTGCTATTAACTATCTGATTCTTGACCACAAAGAAGAGTAATAAGAAGTTATAAAAACTCCTCTCTATGACTCTAATGAGATTACAACAGCTGCTATTCTCATCATCAGAGTCAAGGAAAGATAATTTTCTTAGCCTGAAAGGTTATGGGGAGGGCGTTTGGGGTTGAGCACAATTTATTATTACAATTACAATTATTACAATTTACAATTTAAGCTGCCTTTATTTAAGGAATTTGTGCAACACAGTAAAATCTTAAACAATTCACTTAAAACTGTGTTCTTTCTTCTTCACCTCTATAAAATGTAACGAAATTAGAGATATTTTAGAATGAATATAGAGTAGCGACAAAAAAATTAAAAGAATTGAACCGGATCACAGAGCTGTAGCAACTACAGGGATATAAAGTTGATCAGCCACAGCATGAAGATATGGGAAAGAGTAATAGAAGCTAGGTTAAGAGGAAAGGTGATGATTAGCGACCAGCAGTATGGTTTCATGCCACGAAAGAGCACCACAGATGCAGTGTTTGCTTCGAGAATGTTGATGTAGAAGTATAGAGAAGGCCAGAAGTTTTATTGTGTCTTTGTGGATTTAGAGAAAACATATGACAGGGTGTCAAGAGAGGAGGTGTGGTATTGTATGAGGAAGTCAGGAGTGGCAGAGAAGTATGTAGGAGTGGTGCAGGATACATATGAGGGCAGTGTGACAGTGGTGATGTGTGCAGTGGGAGTGACTGATGGGTTCAAGGTGGAGGTGGGATTACACCAAGGATTGGCTCTGAGCCCTTTCTTGTTTGCAATGGTGATGGAGAGGTTGACAGACGAGATCAGGCAGGACTCTTCGTGGACTATGATGTTCGCAGATGACACTGTGATCTGTAGCGAGATTAGGGAGCAGGCTGAGGAGAGCCTGGAGAGATGGAGGTATGCACTGGAGAGAAGAGGAGTGAAAGTCAGTAGGAGCAAGACAGAATACATGGATGTGTGTGATGAGAGGGAGGACAGCGGAATGGTGAGGATGCAAGGAGCAGAGGTGACAAAGGTGGATGAGTTTAAATACGTGGAGTCAACTGTTCAAAGTAACGGGGAGTTAGTATGTTACAATGTTGCAATTTCATTTAGCAGAAGCTTTTATCCAAAACGATGTATATCTGAGAGCTAATACAACACAAGTAAGGATCTAGTCAGAAGACAACAATGCCAGTAAGTGCCAAAAAAAAACAGGTTCAAGTCTGATAGGACACAGGTATCAACAGGTAGTGCACAAAGGCAATACATACGGTGCTGAGCAGCGATTTTTTTTAATATCATCAGATGTGGAGGTGTGGAAGAGAGGTGAAGAAAAGAGTGCAGGCAGGGTGGAGTGGGTGGAGAAGAGCGTCAGGAGTGATTTGCGACTGAAGGGCACCAGCAAGAGTTAAAGGGAAGGTTTACAAGATGGTTGTGAGACCAGCTATGTTATATTGGTTTGGAGACAGCGGCACTGACAAAAATACAGGAGGCAGAGCTAGAGGTGGAAGAGTTGAAGATGCTAAGATTTTTGCTGGGCATGATGAAGGACAGGATTGGGAATGAGTATATTAGAGGGACAACTCAGGTTGCACGGTTTGGAGAGAAAGCAAGAGAGGCGAGATTGAGATGGTTTGACATGTGCTGAGGAGAGATGCTGGGTATATTGGGAGACGGATGCTGAATATGGAGCTGCCATGGGAGAGGAAAAGAGGAAGGCTGAAGAGGAGGTTTATGGATGTGGTGAGGAAGGACATGCAGGTGGCTGACATGACAGAGGAATATGCAGAGGACAGGAAGAAATGAAAATGGATGATCTGTTGTGGTGACCCCTAACAGGAGCAGCTGAAAGTTGTAGTAGTAGTAGTGGTAGACACATTATTCTACTTAACTTTAAATTTAGTTTAATCTGTGGTACTCTTGAATCGTGGTTAAGTCAGGTTTTCAATCTAGTCCAAAGCCATGCTCTGCATGAAATTTGTTATAACTGCAAATACTACCAATATGGTGATATTTGTAATTAGTATAGTAGTTGCTGTGATGGAACCAGATTTGTCAGCATATCACCCTTATTCTTGAAAATTGGTACCAGTATGCTTCTTCTCCACTCCTCAGGCATCCTCTCACTTTCCAAGATTGTATTAAACAATCTGGTTAAAAACTCCACTGCCATCTCTCCTAAACACCTCCATGCCTCCACAGGTATGTCATCTGGACCAACCACCTTTCCACTCTTCCTCCTCTTCACAGTTGCCCTCATTTCCTCCTTGCTAACCCACCGCACTTTCGATTCACTATCCCCACATCATCCAATCTTCTCTCTCTCATTTCCTTCATTCATCAGCCCCTCAAATTACTCTTTCCCCCTTCTCAACACACTCTCCTCACTTGTCAGCACATTTCCATCTCTATCCTTGATCGCCCTAACTTGCTGCACATCCTTCCCAGCTCGGTCTCTCTTTCTAGCCAGTCAGTAAGTCCTTTTCTCCTTCCTTAATGTCCAGTCACTCATACAACTCACCATACGCCTTTTGCTTTGCCTTTGCCACCTCTCTCTTCGCTTTACGCTGCATCTCCTTGTACTCCTGTCTACTTTCTTCATCTCTCTGACTATCCCACTTCTTCTTTGCCAACCTCTCCCTCTGTATAATTTGCTGTACTTCCACATTCCACCATCAAGTCTCCTTGTCTTCTTTCCTCTGTCCAGATGACACACCAAGTACCTTCCTGGCTGTCTCCTTCACTATTTCTGCAGTGGTTTTCCAGCCATCTGGCAACTCTTCACTACCACCCAGTGCCTGTCTTAACTCCTGCCTGAACTCCACACAACAGTCTTCCTTCTTCAACTTCCACCATTTGATCTTCGGCTCTGCCTTCACTCTCTTCCTCTTCTTGGTCTCCAAAGTCATCCTACAGACCACCACCCGATGCTGCCTAGCTATGTTCTCCCCTGTCACCACCTTGTATCTCCAATCCCTTTCAGATCATGCCTCCTACATAAGATATAGTCCGCCTGTGTGCACTTTCCTCCATGCTTATACGTCACCCTGTGTTCCTCCCTCTTCTTGAAATATGTAAACCACTATGTCACTACAGCCATTTCCATCCTTTTCACAAAATCCTCTCGACACCATACCTGCCCATCACATCCGCATCACCTCTGTTCCCTTCACCAACATGCCCACTGAATTCCGTTGCAATCGCCACTCTCTCCTCCTTGGGTACACTCTCACCCCTTTCATCCAACTCACTCCAGAATTGTTCTTTCTCTTCCATCTCACACCCAACTTGCAGGGCATATGTGCTGATAACATTCATCATCACCCCTTCGATTTCCAGCTTCATATTCACCACTCTGTCTGACACTCTCTTCACCTCCAACACGCTTTTGACATACTCTTCCTTCAGAATTACCCCTTTCCCATTTCTCCTCCCATCCGCACCATGATAGAAGAGCTTGAACCCACCTCTGATGCCCCTGGCCTAACTCCCCTTCTACCTGGTCTCTTGCACACACAGTACAAATACCTTCCTTCTCTCCATCAAATCAGCCAGCTCTCTCTCCTTTTGCCAGTCATAGTGCCAACATTAAAAGTTCTGACTCTCACCTCCACACTCTTACCCTTCTTCCTCTCCTTCACCCAACAGTAGAATAGTTTCCATCAGCACCCTGCTGGCCAATAGTACTGGTGGCGGCCATTGGTAACCCGGGCCTCAACTGATCTGGGATGGAAATCTGATTTATGATCCACATATTTGATTTGGCAAAGGTTTAATGCCGGATGCTCTCCCTGACGCAACCCTCCCCATTGGGACTGGCATTAAGAATGCCCTGGCTTGTGCATCCTCAGTGGCTGGGTTAGAGTAATATGTCAGTTAGAATAATATACACTACCGTTCAAAAGTTTGGGATCACCCAAACAATTTCGTGTTTTCCATGAAAAGTCACACTTATTCACCACCATATGTTGTGAAATGAATAGAAAATAGAGTCAAGACATTGACAAGGTTAGAAATAATGATTTGTATTTGAAATAAGATTTTTTTTACATCAAACTTTGCTTTCGTCAAAGAATCCTCCATTTGCAGCAATTACAGCATTGCAGACCTTTGGCATTCTAGCTGTTAATTTGTTGAGGTAATCTGGAGAAATTGCACCCCACGCTTCCAGAAGCAGCTCCCACAAGTTGGATTGGTTGGATGGGCACTTCTTTGAGCAGATTGAGTTTCTGGAGCATCACATTTGTGGGGTCAATTAAACGCTCAAAATGGCCAGAAAAAGAGAACTTTCATCTGAAACTCGACAGTCTATTCTTGTTCTTAGAAATGAAGGCTATTCCATGCGAGAAATTGCTAAGAAATTGAAGATTTCCTACACCGGTGTGTACTACTCCCTTCAGAGGACAGCACAAACAGGCTCTAACAGGTACTATTTAATGAAGATGCCAGTTGGGGACCTGTGAGGCGTCTGTTTCTCAAACTAGAGACTCTAATGTACTTATCTTCTTGCTCAGTTGTGCAACGCGGCCTCCCACTTCTTTTTCTACTCTGGTTAGAGCCCGTTTGTGCTGTCCTCTGAAGGGAGTAGTACACACCGGTGTAGGAAATCTTCAATTTCTTAGCAATTTCTCGCATGGAATAGCCTTCATTTCTAAGAACAAGAATAGACTGTCGAGTTCCAGATGAAAGTTCTCTTTTTCTGGCCATTTTGAGCGTTTAATTGACCCCACAAATGTGATGCTCCAGAAACTCAATCTGCTCAAAGAAGTGCCCATCCAACCAATCCAACTTGTGGGAGCTGCTTCTGGAAGCGTGGGGTGCAATTTCTCCAGATTACCTCAACAAATTAACAGCTAGAATGCCAAAGGTCTGCAATGCTGTAATTGCTGCAAATGGAGGATTCTTTGACGAAAGCAAAGTTTGATGTAAAAAAAATCTTATTTCAAATACAAATCATTATTTCTAACCTTGTCAATGTCTTGACTCTATTTTCTATTCATTTCACAACATATGGTGGTGAATAAGTGTGACTTTTCATGGAAAACACAAAATTGTTTGGGTGATCCCAAACTTTTGAACGGTAGTGTATCTCTAAACTTATATTATTCTAACTGACATATTACTCTAACCCAGCCGTCTCTAAACTTTGGAAAAAAATTTAAGTTTGGAGAATAGCTCCTGAAATCTAGACTCTTGTTTTAAAGAGTAATTGAACCACTGCAGACTTAATTTTGAGATTTAAATTGTGATTAACTGTGTTAAACATGAATTTTGTAGGACTGATGGAAACTCATATGTTTTCAATAATCATACTTAGCTTAAATGAAAAAAGCTGAGCTGGGATCCCACGAGGGAAACCTTGTGTTCTGAACCTTATTATCTCAACCATATTAGTTTGCCAACAAATATTATAACAAAAAAATTAGTGTTAATATAAATTATTTTCTTTTTCTATCTATTATTTGACATCCACAGTGTCTCTCTGTACAAGGAAAAAGCATAAAAAAAACATTTAGATAATGTGAATGAGGCATCTCACTTGCCAAATATCACATCATGTTTTCAACATAAATAGTTTGATTTTTGCCTCGGTGCTGGCTTGTGATCAATTAATCAATCAGTTAATTAATCAATCAAACTGTTCACCTGTCTGTCTGTTCATTTATTTAGTATATGATACATGTGTTATGCCACTATTATTGGCCCTTAAGTATTGAAATTGGCTGTTTCAAGCATGACCTCCAGACAACAACAGCCAAGGGAGTTTTGTTTTTGTTTTGAATCACACGCGCACACACACACACACACACACACACACACACACACACACACACACACACACACACACACACACACACACACACACACACACACACACACACACATTAAACTAAGAAGTATTAATAGACACATCATCATGATAATAGTGCAGCTTCGGCCTCCACGTCCCTGACCTGTTGCCACCTGGCTGTTTTACATTAGTCCTCTGGAGTAATCAGCCAGGCAATGACAACATCATTTACCCTGCCAAGACAGGATCTGCTCAAAACTCCCTCAGACTATCCATAACCAACAGCTGCCACATTCAAAGGGGTGGAAGACATATTTTAAATAAATAACATTGTACATTATGATTCTTACTGGTATCTGTTTGTCATATATATTCCTCTTTCTGAAAAGAGATGTATTTCGAAGAAGTCTGGGAGCAAATCCTTGTATCATCTCACATTTGTCTTCAGCACAGAGTTAAGCAAGTGTGCAGTACCTTGAGTTGCCTTTTTTTCTTACTTCTTCATATGAAGGAAAAAGCCATTTTATTACTTATTTATCTGTTCGGTTGGCTGTTATTGCTGCTGTTCTCATCTGTCCTGCACATATGAGCTGGATAGTCAGTCACTTTTTGCTAATGAAACTGCAGACAACACCAAGTAATGATAACACAAGATTGGTGCCGGTTAACATGTTATGTTGAACATATAATATATCATTGTAATTGCATCCTGTGTTGTTGAGCAGGATCTCTACTGCTATGTCCCTCATTTTATTTGACAATCTAGTCGACGGACAATGATATTTCAGTCAAAACTTAGTCAAATGGCCGTCCGGGTAGCATAGCGGTCTATTCCGTTGCCTACCAACACAGGGATTGGTAGTTCGAATCCCTGTGTTACCTCTGGCTTGGTCGGGCGTCCCTACAGACACGATTGGCCGTATCTGCGGGTGGGAAGCCGGATGTGGGTATGTGTCCTAGTCGCTGCACTAGCACCTCCTATTGTCGGTCGGGGTGCCTGTTCAGGGGGGAGGGGGAAGTGGGGGGAATAGGGGGGATCCTGCCATGTGCTACATCCCCCTGGTGAAACTCCCCACTGTCATGTGAAAAGAAGCGGCTGTTGACTCCACATGTATCAGAGGAGGCATGTGGTAGTCTGCAGCCCTCCCCGGATCAGCAGAGTGGGTGGAGCAGCGACCGGGATGGCTCAGACGAGTGGGGTAATTGCCCAAGTACAATTCGGAGAAGAAAAAAAGAAAGGGGGAGGGTAAATTTAAAAATAATAACAACATTTCCCTTGATTTATGGTAACCCATTTGGAAAAAAGGCACAACTCCCACTAGTAATTAGAAAGTAAAGAACACAGTAACAGAGGAACAATTTCCATTGTGATGTGTACCAGTGAGGTTTACGTTTAGACTTGGATGCTGGAAAAACACACTGTATCTATGTAATACTAAATATAGTATGTGAGAATGCATAAACCAGTAATAACTCAATATACCCCACAAAGTTATTTGGCACTGTTTTGTTAACTTCTTTTGTGTGTGTGTGTGTGTGTGTGTGTGTGTGTGTGTGTGTGTGTGTGTGTGTGTGTGTGTGTGTGTGTGTGTGTGTGTGTGTGTGTGTGTATGTGTGTGTGTGTGTGTGTGTGTGTGTCTTTTTGGAGGGGGCGAGGGTATGTCTTTGGTGGTGCCGTTTCTGGGAATTTTGGATGTGTGTTTTTGTCTTTTGTGTCGCACTGCTGTGGGCTGTGGGAAAGGGAATTTCGTTTATTTTGTGTACATGAAAGAAATGACAATAAATTGTTCCTTTTTCCTGATTAATTTGTGAATGTCTAATCAATTAAATAGTTTGATGACGCCGGTCACACCCATTGTCAAGTATGTAAGATAAGATAAGATAAGATAAGTTAAGATAAGATAAAATAACCTTTATTCATCCCTGAAGGGAGATTCAGGTGTAAATAGCAGCAAAGAGGGTAAAAAAAGACATTACGAGAGTAACAGATGTAGGAAGATAGACGGGCAGGCAGGCAGACAGACAGACAGACAGACAGACAGTCAGACAGACAGATAGATAGATAGATAGATAGATAGATAGATAGATAGATAGATAGATAGATAGATAGATAGATAGATAGATAGATAGATAGATAGATAGATAGATAGATAGATAGATAGATAGATAGATAGATAGATAGATAGATAGATAGATAGATAGATAGATAGATAGATAGATAGATAGATAGATAGATAGATAGATAGATAGTAGGGGTCAGTCACCTTGGTATTGAAAAAATACTAAACTTAACATTAATACTAACAATACTAAACAACATCATAAATATGAGATCAGCATCTACACACACACATATACATTTAAATATATAAAAAACATACATGTATATATATATATATACACATACTATATATTTAAATATATACATAGCATAGCATATACACACATATGTGAACAGTTGCAACTTGTACACTGTAAACAGTACACCATGTGCAATATGCAAGGTACAGTATGGTCAGGTGGGTCACTAGATCAAGTCAGCCTAATCATAAGTCAGATGGCTCAGTGGCGGTCTATGGAGGTCAAGGAGTCGGTCCTAGTCAGTCCTTATGCGGGGGTCAAGGGGACAAGGAGTCAGTCCTAGTCAGTCGTTGTGTGAGGGACAGGGGTCAAGGAGTCGATTCTAGTCAGTCCTTGTGCGGGGGACAGGGGGACAGGGGGTCAAGGAGTCCGTCCTAGTCAGTCCTTGTGTGGGAGGCAGAGGAGGAGAAGGGGGGTAGGAAGGGGGGGGACGAGGTTGGGGCAGGGGGTGGGCCTTGTTGTGGAGCCTGATGACTGTTGGTACAAAAGACTGGCTGAGGTGTTTTGTGGTTTTCCAGGGGGCAATGGGTCTGTGACTGAGATGGGAGGAATTCATCAAGATGGCGGCCATCTTTCTCCTCACCCTTCCCTCCGCAACCGCCTCCAGGTCATCCAGGTCAACCCCCACTACTGGGCTAGCTTTCATCACCAGCTTGTTCAGTTTGCTGGTATCTCTCACGTTGGTGCCCCCCCCCCCCCAACAAACCATGGTAAAGGACACTGTAAGTCAAGTTAATTTGTATCGCCCAAATTCACGTGTTTTACAATCAGCATAATATACATCACAACATCCAATGTGATGAGGCCCAAATTCAAACACTCCTAATCCAGTCCCCTACCTGCACGTATGTCTTGAAAATACTCATAATCAAAGAGACTTACCGTGATTGCTGACTAAGGCAAACGTGCATTGCTTGTTGCTCAGTTGAATTATGAGCAGGCACACAAACCCTCACAAACACACACACACGGTAGACAGAAAGAAAGAGGGAACAACATTAAACCCAAGCACTTACTCTTCTCCATTAAGCACATATCCAAAACAAACACAAACGGTAATACTGGATCATACTTTTGAGACAAAACAATGGAAAATAATGCCATGTTTACACACCCTAATTCAATTACATATCATATGAGACATGAAAGACAGAACACAAACAGACAGAGAGAGGAATGGATAGTTGGAAGCCATGAAAAATGGATGGGTGCCAAGGTGAGTGCTTCTTCGGTACACAACCAGATGGCTCAGACGAAAGAGGGGAAGTAATGGGACGTGAGTTCACTCAACTGTGGCCGTCACCTGCAGAGGGCCTGGCACACCGAGTTCATTTGGAAACCAAGTGTTGCATCCGTGTACGTTTGCATACTCAAAATATTTATGCCTGTGTCTCTGTGTATGGCTGTATGTCAGTTTGTGTATGTGTTTGTGTGTCAATTCTTGCATACATACACTACCGTTCAAAAGTTTGGGATCACATTGAAATGTCCATATTTTTGAAGGAAAAGCACTGTACTGTTCAATGAAGATAACTTTAAACTAGTCTTAACTTTAAAGAAATACACTCTATACATTGCTAATGTGGTAAATGACTATTCTAGCTGCAAATGTCTGGTTTTTGGTGCAATATCTACATAGGTGTATAGAGGCCCATTTCAAGCAACTATCACTCCAGTGTTCTAATGGTACAATGTGTTTGCTCATTAGCTCAGAAGGCTAATTGATGATTAGAAAACCCTTCTGCAATCATGTTCACACATCTGAAAACAGTTTAGCTCGTTACAGAAGCTACAAAACTGACCTTCCTTTGAGCAGATTGAGTTTCTGGAGCATCACATTTGTGGGGTCAATTAAACGCTCAAAATGGCCAGAAAAAGAGAACTTTCATCTGAAACTCGACAGTCTATTCTTGTTCTTAGAAATGAAGGCTATTCCATGCGAGAAATTGCTAAGAAATTGAAGATTTCCTACACCGGTGTGTACTACTCCCTTCAGAGGACAGCACAAACAGGCTCTAACCAGAGTAGAAAAAGAAGTGGGAGGCCGCGTTGCACAACTGAGCAAGAAGATAAGTACATTAGAGTCTCTAGTTTGAGAAACAGACGCCTCACAGGTCCCCAACTGGCATCTTCATTAAATAGTACCCGCAAAACACCAGTGTCAACATCTACAGTGAAGAGGCGGCTGCGGGATTCTGGGCTTCAGGGCAGAGTGGCAAAGAAAAAGCCCTATCTGAGACTGACCAATAAAAGAAAAAGATTAAGATGGGCAAAAGAACACAGACATTGGACAGAGGAAGACTGGAAAAAAGTGTTGTGGACGGATGAATCCAAGTTTGAGGTGTTTGGATCACAAAGAAGAACGTTTGTGAGACGCAGAACAAATGAAAAGATGCTGGAAGAATGCCTGACGCCATCTGTTAAGCATGGTGGAGGTAATGTGATGGTCTGGGGTTGCTTTGGTGCTGGTAAGGTGGGAGATTTGTACAGGGTAAAAGGGATTCTGAATAAGGAAGGCTATCACTCCATTTTGCAACGCCATGCCATACCCAGTGGACAGCGTTTGATTGGAGCCAATTTCATCCTACAACAGGACAATGACCCTAAACACACCTCCAAATTGTGCAAGAACTATTTAGAGCAGAAGCAGGCAGCTGGTATTCTATCGGTAATGGAGTGGCCAGCGCAGTCACCAGATCTGAACCCCATTGAGCTGTTGTGGGAGCAGCTTGACCGTATGGTACGCAAGAAGTGCCCATCCAACCAATCCAACTTGTGGGAGCTGCTTCTGGAAGCGTGGGGTGCAATTTCTCCAGATTACCTCAACAAATTAACAGCTAGAATGCCAAAGGTCTGCAATGCTGTAATTGCTGCAAATGGAGGATTCTTTGACGAAAGCAAAGTTTGATGTAAAGAAAATCTTATTTCAAATACAAATCATTATTTCTAACCTTGTCAATGTCTTGACTCTATTTTCTATTCATTTCACAACATATGGTGGTGAATAAGTGTGACTTTTCATGGAAAACACAAAATTGTTTGGGTGATCCCAAACTTTTGAACGGTAGTGTATATTCATGCATAAATCTCCAGTTACATACATCTGTGTGTTTGCCTTTATGAGAGACATGTAAGATTTTGGCTTGCCAGGTACAGGGAAGACAAGCAACCATATGGATTTCTGGCTCAATATTGTCAATATAGTCACTGTTTTACAAATATAATATCTAGTCACAAAAACTCGGTAATTTTCTTCCTGCTTTCAAAGCTCTTTTCTACTCCAGAAAAAAAAGCCTAAAGTCCCAGGCCTAAATGACCATGTTGCCTTGACCTCTGTAGTCACAAAGGCCTTCAAATACTTGAGCTGGTACTTCTACAATCCCTCTCGGTGTCCCCTGCTGGACTTTCTGCAGTTAGCCTACAGAATCAACAGGCCTGTGGACAACAAAATCAACATGAGTCGGCACTTTATCCAATGGCGTCTCAAGATCCCAACAACCTCTGTTACTCTGCATTCAAAGCCATCGTATCAACATTTCTAAGGGGTGAGCTTCAGTAGTTGAGTTCGCGGTGTCGTTTCAGGCAGCGGATCACCAACTTACTAACAGTCAGAATATATGTGAAACTACACAAGCACACATCTGACACACTGACTCACATCCAGCAGCCCGCAAGTATGTGCGCACTTTCCTCTGCTCTGCTCCTTTTACAGCAATGACTGTGCCTCCAGGAAGCATTTTGTAAAACCCCTGAAGCTCTCTGATGACAAAACATTTAATCATCATTACACACAAGTGATGAATCCAAATACAGATGGAGGGTCAAGCAGCTGGCTTCCTGGGGGAACCATAACAATCTGGATCTTAACACTATAAGATTATCAAGATGGCGGTAGACTTTAGATCTGAATGCCCCCCCCCCACACACACACACACATACTCCCTTAACATCAAAGACTCAATAATCTTCAGTGTGGAGTATTTTTGTGCGCGTTTGGTGAAACCACAGTCTTCCCGGAACTAAGGTTTGAAGATAGCATTTACCACATCATATAAAAATAGTAGCTCAGCTGAAAAATCAGTGACTCCGTCCTCACCTCTTCTGTTATCTGGTTTGAATTAGCCTCCTCATGGGATGGCGGAAGACTACATTACGTTCAAGTTCAAATTTATTGTCACATGTATTTATAATACAATGGAATTCTTGTGCTCTGGTTCTCTCTGCCTTAATACAAGGGACACAAAGACAAAGGACACTGCCCCCCCCCTCCAAAAAAAACACAACAACAACACTACAGATCTACATGGACTATGTACACATGAATTCATACATTATATACATAATATACAGTACGTAACACAACAATGTAAGGTGCATATGTGTACATCAGCTGTTCAGCAACCTGACTGCCTGTGGAAAGAAATTATTACTGAAACGGGTGGCATGAGATTTGATCCTCCGGTAATGTTTTTTAGATGGAAGGAGAGAGAGAACAGAACATGAGCGGGGTGGCTGGTGTGCTTAATGGTGTTTTGGGCTTTCCATTTGTAGCAAGTGGTGTAAATATGATGAAGTTGTGGTGGTTCTATGCCAGTGATTTTTGCTGCTGTCTTTACAGTCATTTGAAGCAGTCTGCATCTTTACAGTCATTTGAAGCAGTCTGCACTCTGCAGTCCTGAAGTCAGGTTGCCAAACCACACTGTGATACAGCCTGTCAAGACACTCTCGATGGTACTGCGGCAAAAGTTCACAAGAGTTCTGGTACTCATACCAAAACTCTTGAGACTCCTCGGAAAATACAGTCATTGCTGCGCCTTCTTGAGGATGCAGTTGTGGTTGGGAGACCATGTGAGGGTGTCTTTGATGTGTAAACCGAGAAATCTAAATCTGTCCACAATTTCAACAGATGACCCATTGATGGAAATAGGTATGTGTTTTTCCTCTGCTCTTTCTAAAGTCAACAAAGGTTTCTTTTATATTATTGACATTGGTGTCATCTGCGAATGTAATGATGCTGTTGTTGTCACATTTGGCAACAGAGTCGCGTGTATACAGACTGTACAATAGGGGACTGAGACAGCAGGTGTGCCGGTCCTAAGAACCAATATGGATGTGTATGTTTTACCTATTCTCACATTCTGGGGCCTGCCTGCTGGGAAATCAAATAGCCAATTACAGATAAAATTGCCCAGACCAAGACCTCTGAGTTTCAACACCAGTTTGGATGGTACAATTGTATTAATAGCAGAACTCTAATCAATAAACAACATTCTGACATAAGTATTTTTCTTTTCAAGGTGTACTAAGCAGTATGCGGAGCACATGAGATAGCATCATCTACAGATCTATTGGAACAGTAGGAAAACTGTATTGGAACAAGCATAGAAGGAATGTTACATTTTGTATATGCTATAACCAATCTCTCCTGGGTGGCACTTGATAATAACAGAGGTCAACGCAAAAGGTTGTAATCACTAAGGCAAGACACAGGTGATTTCTTAGGTACAGACACAATGGTGGTTTACTTAAAACACAGTGGAACCACGCACAATGACAGGGACAGATTAAAAATGTCAGTAAAAATCTGAAATACTGTAACATGCCGTGAGGACATGAGAAGGGATGCCATCGGGGCCAGCAGCTTAATGGAGCCTGAACCCTTTTAAAGGTTTTACTCACATCAGCTTCTGTCATCTGTACACTGACTTCACCAGGTGGAGTGGACGCTGTGCTGCTGTCACTGGGTCCAAGTTGTGAGCTTCAAAGCAGATATAAAAATTGTTAAACTCATCCAGGAGAGAGGCAGAGGTATTGATAGCTACACTGGGTTTAGAGTTACAGTCTGTAATAGCCTGTAGCCCCCTGCACATGCACCGCAAGCCACAGCCACTCGTCATTTTCCAGTTTGTTCCTATATTGCCTTTTAGTCATACCTATGTGCTGTTGAGTTTGGTGAGGGGGGCAGTGTTGGGGGATGCCTCCTGAAGTCCACTGTCATCTCCACTGTTTTGAGCGTGTTCAGCTCCAGGCTGTTATGGCCGCACCAGAGGGCCAGCTGATCAACCTCCCATCTGTATGCAAACTCGTCACCATCCCGGATAAGGCCAATGATAGTTGTGTCATCCACAAACTTCAGGAGTTTAACAGACGGGTCACCTGGGGTGCAGTCATTTGTGTGTAGGAAGAAGAATGGAGGGGAGAGCACACATCCCTGGAGTTCACGCCCGGCTAATGAACTTTATACAATTTCCATATGTTATAGGCTACATATAAGGTAAGTCTGTAAAAGCAAAGCAAGGCTATTTGCTGTCATGTCAGTATAACAAACAAACTATTTGATTCTACTGTACCAAAAAACAAAGACCAAAGTCAACCATTGCTGACTTAGATGAGGCATGGCTAACTAAACACCATACATTTTCAAACAAATAATGATGCACCTATGTTACTTTTATGCTAATAAACAATGCACTTTACAGATGATGCCATGTATAAACTATGAAGGAGAGGGTGGCGTTGGATTGTAGCCAGCAGTAACACGCAACCGCCTCCGGCACGGTCCGAGAGGAAGTTAAGCACTTCCTGTTTCCGAGGTTAACAAGAGGAACTACCCAGAACAACCACCAGGGGGTGGCAAATCCAATAAGAAACAAATCTGGTTCGGTCACAAAATACCTTTGGCACACATTTCTACTTGCCCTTAGCGCCTTAGAATGCTTTCCAGATGGCAATAGTTCAAGCTGCTAATGCAGGGGATGCAAACCAGCTTTGCTTCTGCAAAATTGTTTTTGTGGTTTACCAACAACCTTTTTTGCAGTATTGATTATTTTTATGAGTTTACATCTGCTTTTCACGTTGAGGAAGCCATATTATGATGTCCATCCACTGCATGTTGTCCGTCTTGGGGGAGAGATTCCTCCTCTGTTGCTCTCCCTGAGGTTTCTTGCTATTTTTCTCCCTGTTAAAGTTTTTTTTTTTTTAAGGAGTTGTTTTCTAATCCGATGCGAGGGTCTAAGGACAGCGTGTTATATCCCCTGAGGCAAACTTGTAATATGTGATATCGGGCTATACAAATAAAATAGCCTTGACTTCTGAGCTTTCTTATTAAAAACTGATGTGGGTTTGCTTTTTATAGGTACGCTCTGCATTTTGATTAAAAGTTAGGGTCTGATCAACGACAGTGCCTAAATATTTAAAACACTCAACTCTTTCCATCGGTTGGTTATTGATTAGTATGAGAGGAGGTTTCTAAGACCCACATTTTTTTTCTTTTCAATGTTGACATTCTTGGTTTTATAAACATTGATTTCTTAAATGATACCAGTTTTGAAAAGGGCTGGTCTGGACTTGATAGGACTCCTTTCATTTGACATTGTCTTTGTGGATAAGACTGTATATATTTAAAAAGTTTTAGGCCATCGCTCTGAACAGTCATCTAGTTTGTAATAAGAGAAGAGCAGCGGTGACAGCATGCACCCCTGAGGGGTTTTGAACAGACGGATTTGAGTACACCCCATTCATTAACTTTCTGGGGCCTGTTAGGAGAAGTTAATCCACTTGATGAGTCTGCCATTTTTTGTTTTGTTTCTTTATTTACGTATCCCAACAACATAGAACATAGAGAAAACAAGCAAAATACAACAAATACATCATAAACCAAATAATAGTGAGGTAGCCAGTGTGCTTTTCAGAAATCCTGCGACACACTGACGCCCCACTAAATCAAAGGAAACGGTTATTTAAAACCCTGATAGACAAGACAAAAAATAATGAGGTAACCTGCAGGCTTTTAGCATGGCTTTCAGCCTACAGTCCCACCCACCGAATCAAAGAAATCAAGCACAAAATACACATATACCATTCTCGATGCATCTTACTCCACATACTACACATTCATTCATTCATTATCCAAACAGCTTATCTTACTCAGGGTCACAGGGATGCTGGAGCCTATCCCAGCAGTCATTGGGCAGCAGGCAGGGAGACACCCTGGACAGGCCGCCAGGCCATCACAGGGCTGACACACACACACACACACACACACACACACACACACACACACACACACACACACACACACACACACACACACACACACACACACACACCTAGGGACAATTTAGTATGGCTGATTCACCTGACCTGCATGTCTTTGGACTGTGGACGGATACTGGAGCACCCAGAGAAAACCCACGCAGACACGGGGAGAACATGCAAACTCCACACAGAGGACAACCCGGGATGACCCCCAAGGTTGGACTACCCCGGGGCTCGAACCCAGGACCTTCTTGCTGTGAGGGAACCGCGCTAACCACTGTGCCACCGTGCCGTGGCACATATTACACATTTTCCCCAATTTCCAACATCACCTTCCCTCCCTCCCCTATCACAATAAAAGTGCTCCCCTCCACAAATCCTCTAATAAACTTTTTTTCCTTAACATAGCTACAGACCATATCCCTTTCCATTACACTTTTAAAAACACTCCACACCTTAACTCGCTTCCTTTCATAATGGGCTATATGCCTCCTTAACTTGAGAGCAAACCTTGCATGGCTTAACACATAATTTAATAAATTAGAATTACACCTTTTCACCTTACCAGTCACCTAAACAACCACAATTCTCCCCATTCCATTTTCTCAACAAATCCACCTCTCCAACATCTACTTATTAATTCCCTCATTTTCAACATGCATCCCTCCAGCTCACAATATTCGACAAACTCATGCATAAATGTTTCCACTCCCACACAACACACATCACATTCTTTCTTCACATTCACATCAAACTTATTAATTATGACATTACTGAACACCCTATTGTGCCTTAATTAAAAAAAAATCCAAATTCTCACATTCAATACAGTTCCACTTCACTCTCAGATTCATCCATATCTGCTGTTCATGTCAAGCTTCAAGGTTCAGGAGTAGTTCTAAGAGCATTGATCTGTAATAAAAACCAGAGTTGAAGTCAACAAAAACACAAAATCAAAACTTAGCCAGATTGGTGGTGAATGATTTGACCAAAACTCTTTGAAGGATTTTGCTCCAGTGTTATTTTTGAACTGGTATTATTGTTGACTGTTTCCAGCAATCTGGAACAGTGCTTGAATTGAGGAGACTCTGAAAGAGTTTTTTGAGTACTCCTTTCAGCTGGTGATAGCATAAATTAAGCACTGTTCCTCTTAGCCCATCACGCCCTGGTACTTTATTAGGCTTGAGGTCTGGACAAACACCAACTAACCTCCCACTGTATCGGCTTAATAGGCTGGTAGGTAAAAAATTGGTACGTCTTTATGCATGCTCAATAATCCAGATAAGGAAATCACAGAAAGTTGAATGAGTTCATTTGGACACCATGTTTATTGTGAGAAGCATTTCATCACTCGTCTGAGTGACCTCCTCAGTCTCAGCTGACTGCAGGTATCCCCACCCTGATAAACAATACAGTGGCATAACGACCAAAAACTATGATCGGTTTCATATGCAAATGACTGCTATTGGAACTGATCACAGCCACGGAATCAGTGATCCATAACAGCAACATCACAGACCCGGAAGCCGAGCGAATGCAGGCGGAAGTTTCAGGCTGCCTCGGCAATGTGAAACCGCCGCCGTCCAACATCAGCTGAGACGAGAGGAATGCACTCACGACTCTCAGTAAGGACAATCATCATCCTTCGGGTAGACAAAGGCAGATACACTATTTATTAAACCAGACAGACTATCATGAGAAAGTTATTATGTTACTTAGCGACATGAACACTTACATACGCCTCTGAAACGAGATCCAGGCAGTGGTTACGAGAAAAAGGTGATACATTCTGCTTCCGGTGTGGGAAGATGGTGGCGCAAACTTACGTTTGCGGCGGCCTCACCCAGTACCGTCCATGCAGTGTCTTTGTCTACGCCTGCGTCGAAGTTTGTGTCTTGGTTTGATGGCTGGGAGAGCTGGTGCTGGATCGGCTGGGAGAGCTTGGTCTGCTGCATCCTGTGGGCCCAGGGACCACGACCCTGCCTGTAGCCGCACCTGAACAGGAATCAGGGCGGTCGGACAGGGCGCGGAAGCGGGGCAGGCTAAGCTAACTGCTAGCCCATGCGGACCAGCAGTTCAGACAGTCATCCTGGCGTTCGCTCTCTTAGACAGTGAAATTTTATTTATTTATTTATCTATTTTGTATATATGTGTTTTTGTAGGGTTTTTTTGTGTAGTTTGGATATATGTGTTCTTGTGGTTTGGATATATGTGTTTTTGTCTGTGTTGCACTGCTGTGGTCCGGGAGAAATTATATTTCATTTCATTTCATGTGCGCGGGTGCATGGAATGAAATTGACAAATGTTTCTGATTCTGATTCTTTCTTTTTTTGTGGCTTTTTTCCCTTTTTCTCCCCGAATTGTACCTGACCAATCATCCTGCTCTCTGAGCTGTCCCAGTCGCTGCTCCACCGCCTCTGCCAATCCGGGGAGGGCTGCAGACTACCACATACCTCCTCCGATACATATGGAGTCGCCAGCCGCTTCTTTTCACCTGACAGTGAGGCGTTTCGCCAGGGGGACGTAGCACGTGGGAGGATCACGCTATTATCCCCACTTCCCCCTCCCCCCTGAACAGGCGCCCCGACCGACCAGAGGAGGCGCTAGTGCAGCGACCAGGACACACCCACATCCGTCTTCCCACCCGCACACACGGCCAATTGTGTCTGTAGGGACGCCCAACCAAGCCAGAGGTAACACGGGGATTCGAACCTGTGATCCCCGTGTTGGTTGGCAACGGAATAGGCCGTTATGCCACCCGGATGCCCTCTGATTCTGATTCTGAGATTTTTCTGAAGCTGTTGGAACAGGAAAATACTATCGACAGAATCAAGGAAAGTTGACTCAGTTCATCTGGACACAAAGTTTATTGAGAGAAGTGTTTCATCACTCAGCTAAGTGACCTCTTCAGTCTCAACTGACTGCAGGTACCCCCACCCTTATAAACAACACGGTGGCATAGTGACTGAAACCAACATTAAGTTTCAAATGCAAATGTGGGCGTGACCATTAACTAGAGTTTCAATAGCCATGTTTACTATTCACAGAGGATTTGGGGATGAATAGGGAAATAGGGGATTTGGGGATGATTTTTGTTTTTACCAAAATCATATTTTTACTTATATTTTTGTTGCAGCTCTGCAAATGGTGACCATCCACGGTGAGAACACACAGTGACCTTTCCTCTCCTACCCACAAGCTCCCTTTGTCTTGGTCCAATTAGTATCTCTCTCTCGCTCTCTCTCTCTCGCTACATAACTCTATCTATAGCACCAAATCTAAAGATACTTTTGGCTGTCTGATTATGAAATAGAACAAAATAATAGAGAAAAGATAGAATTAAGGACACAAAATGTAGTGGTCATTGCCATCATTGCTGTCCATTTCATAGAATCCCATGTATGAACCTGATTTCCATAACTAAAGACTAATGGAATGAAACCTTAAAGAAGTCATAATACATATATTTTTTTTCTTGCATATGCATTTGACCTTTTACGTTGTTCATCATTGCCAAGGTATGTTCCCATTTTTTCACTAGCCAGTGTACATGTATGTATGTATATATGAATCTGTGTGTTTGTGTGTGTGTGTGTGTGTGTGTGTGTGTGTGTGTGTGTGTGTGTGTGTGTGTGTGTGTGTGTGTGTGTGTGTGTGTGTGTGTGTGTGTGTGTGTTTGTGTGTGTGTGAGTGTCTGTGTGTGTGTGCAATCGTTGCCACTAGCTGACTCAAGTGATGGGATCCTGAGGTTATTGAGTGTGCTGTTGCTATTTTTGCTAATATGCAAAACCAGCAAGCTGAGGAAAAAATACACACAAGTGAATATTTATCCTGTTCTTTGAAGCGCTTGAGGATATGCAAGGAAAATTGCATTAAATAGATTCAAGGCTCGTGTCCAATCGAATTTGTGGTCACATGTACAAGCGTCATTGAGTCATCTCAGTCATGGGTCATTAATTCCCATGTCCATGGCAGCCCCTTTTTTCCATTTCTCATAACCAATTAGTTCCCAAAAAAAACATTATCCCAATATAAAAACTGAAGGCTTGCTAGGGATATTTTTTTTCCATTCCCTTTTGGTCGTATAGTGTGCTCGAACCATTTAATTTGGCTAAATGAGGAATGTTCCGCATGATTTCAAGTCAAGTGCTATTTATAGGTCTCAATAATAGTATAACCAATGAAGCTGGATACAAACTGTCTAAAAAATGTTTTATGGAGCTGGCCTCTTATTCTATAAAGATAAAATTAAATGGTTATGTGTAGTGAAAAACGCAATTGTGTGATTTTCCATCAAGTGGGTGAACTCATCTGAGAACTGCCGTCAATGTGTCATGGCCACGCCCCCAACAAAAGCTAATTTCTTAACCACAATGCAAATCTGCATGTCTCCACATCTGCAGCGTAACGTTACTTTGCTTACATGAGTGAACCATCCCACTGGTCATGAGTCAAGACTGTGTAACATGGTGTTAGATACAGAATGGTGTAATGACGCTGTAAAACATTGACGCATGGCCATTCATTTCCTCTTCAAGTTCCTTCACAGAGCATCTAATATGTACATCAAGTTCATTGCAACATCCTTTGAGGTCAGTTTGTTTGAACAAGAGGAGGAGAGTGTAATTAAATATCACGTTTTTTCTTTTTTTAGTGCACTTTAAGGTCACTGTATCTGGTGTCCTTTAAAGCTCAGAGAATTTAAAGGCAAAATTTTTTCAAAAACATGTTACCAACTGTTGCAGCCAGAAGACACATCCCTGCAATAATGACAATAAGAGTCAAAATATTATCTTTTTTATATCCACATCCAGTTGGATTACATAAAGGAAATGTCGCCAGCTTTAACTATGTCATATCGCTACAGAATTTGTATCCAAGGTAAAAACTCTTGTCTGAAATAAATTTTCTTTGTACTACAAGAGAAACTGTTAACAGTTGAAAATTGCTTTTAGGACAGTTTTTGTACCGTTTTCTTTGCTGTTTTTCCTCTTCATTGTCTTTGCCTTCTCCTCCCAGGATACTACAACTTCCTTTGAGAGGCTGCAGAACTGAGAAATCAAATTTGACTAAATGCTAAATCATCATGGGCTGCAGAGCAATGGTAACTTCCATTACCCAGATGGTGGCAATTTATTTAAATACCATAATGAGTTCATCTGGATGCAACGTTTATTGACCAATACTTTTCATCACTCATCTAAGTTACCTCTTAGGCATCCCCACCCAACAATACAATATAGATGCATAACGACAGAAACCAATGACCAGTTTCATATACAAATATGGGTGTGGCCATTAACCAGAGTTACAATGGCCATGTGTAGTATTCACAGAGGACTGGGGAATAGTTGCAATCACAGCATTGTAAGATGGCAACAGATGTACTCTTAGCCCCCCCCCCCCCAGTTCAAGGATGGTCGTTCCCTCTTCACATATGACCTCTCTGACTCCCCATTCAAACCAGTTTTCCTCCCTATCAAGGACGTGTACTTCCTCATCCTTGAAAGAGTGGCCACTGGCCTGTAGATGGGTGTAGACTGCAGAGTCCGGGCCTGACGCATTAGCTCGCCTGTGTTGTGCCATCCTCTTGGCCGGCGTCTGTTTAGTTTCCCCAATGTATAAGTAACGGCAATTCTCCTGGCACTTAACAGCATACACTATATTGCTCTGTTTGTGCTGGGGGACCTGATCCTAGGGGTGGACCAACTTCTGGCACAGCAGGTTTTGAGGTTTGAAAGCAACTGAGAGGCAGTGTTTGGTAAATATGCGTCTCAGCTTTTCTGACACTCCCGCCACATACAGAATCCCCACTAGTTTATGCTTAGACAGCTGTTGTCCTTCCCCTCTCTTCAATTGGCTGGTGCACTGTTTGACAAACGCCCAGATAGGATAACCACACTTAACCAGGGCCTGTTTAATGTGGGATTTCTCCCCTTCCCCGACCACTGGAAAAACATATCCAAATGAACTGAATCAACCTTCTTTGATTTTCTTACCTGGATTACTGAGCATACATAAAGGCATAAGAAGGTTTTATTTTATAAACATGATGACAGCCATCAACTCATAAACTTGAGCAAGCAGTGAAATTGTCCAAAAACATATATCAAAGATACATCCCAGGAATTTCACACAAGAAATCAGCGCTGTATTTGGTACTAAAAAGTTGTCAAAATGTAGGCAAACGCTTCCACATTGTAAGCTCTGCTGTCTCATAATGTATACTGTCAAGTCAAGTCAAGTCAAGTCAGTTTGATTTGTGTAGCCCAATATCACAAATCCCACATTTGCCTCAGTGGGCTGTACAACAACACAACATCCTGTCCAATGTCCCCAGCCAGCCAAAGGTCTACGCTATTTAATTACTTTTAAACACATTACCTGTATGTTTTCATACCCTCCTTTGTTTTTTCCAAGGTTCTGAAGCTTGACAATAAGTGCTGTGATTTTTCTTTAATCCTGTGAAATTAATTCGTTAAGATAGAGGTAAAGAAAAGAGGAGAGAAGTCATGCTCTTTTTGCAAAACAAGGCTTATGTCTGGCCAGTGTCAGTTCTATGACAGTGTTGCATGACACCAAGTTAAACTGTATGATACTTACAATACTTACAATACTATGGCCCCTCTGATGAATATCAGCTGGCTGTCCTGCTGATGCAAGCTCTACATAACTACATGAGGCAGCTGCAAGCAAACCTATCCCCTTAATAGTCAAAAATCGTATTACTGCAATGGAGCATGTACAAGTATGTACTATAACACCAATCAGAACAGATCACAGCAAGGTGAATCGGTTCATCTGGACAAAACGTTTATTGAGAGAAACGTCTCATCACTTATTTAAGTGACCTCTTCAGTCTCAACTGACTGCAGGTATCCCCACCCTTATAAACAATGGCCTAATGACTGAAAACAACAACTGGTTTCATATACAAACTGCCGTAACCATTAACTAGAGTTACAATGGCCGTGTGTACTATTCACAGAGAATTTGGGAATGTTTGCAATCACAGCATTGTAAGATGGCGACAGATGTACACTTAGCGCCCCCCCCCCCCCGGTTCATGCACCGTGCCTTGCAAAAGTATTCAACCCCCTTGACAGTCATCACTAATTTATGGATATTAAAAGATACTCTCACGTCTGTTTCACTGACTTTTTAATTAATAAATTAAAACTAAAATATAGTGCTTGCATAAGTATTCAGCCCCTTGTGCTCTGAAAGCTCCAAGTTTGCAGAAATTACAAATTATTCCGAAAACAAACTCAGGTGTAGACAATTGGACTTGATTAGTGTGCACGGGTAAAATATTAAAGTAACAGTCTCGTTTATGGGTATAAAAAGCACTCTGTAAGAACTCCATCAGAAAATGAAGACAAAGGAGCATAATACTGAAGTAAGAGACAAAGTGATTAAAATGCAGAAGGTGGGAAAGGGATACAAAACAATATCCAAGTGTTTGAATGTCCAACAGAACACTGTTGGATCCATTATCAGAAAGTGGAAGCTGGATCAGACCACCCAGACGCCTTGTATTACAGGCCATCCCTCAAAGCTAAGCATCTGAGTAAGACATGGGCTGGCGAGGAAAGCCACAGATGATCCTGCAATCACTTTGAAGGAGCTCCAGAGGTCAGTGGCTGAAACTGGAGTAAATGTGCATGAGTCAACCAAAAAATGCATCCTTTTCTCTTGCCTCTCCTTCTCTGTCAGTTCCATTTGGTTCTGTCGCAGTGTTAAAATTACATAGCACTCTCAGTGTTGTACGGTGTATGGGACATGAGAGTTTCGAATAAGGGATCTCTTCTCTCATTCTTCCACGCCGGGTTGCCACATTGGTGTCAGAAGTGGGATTGAGCAAAAGAATGGACATGGAGATCCAGACCATGGAGCGGGACATTGAGCAGACCCTTTGGCACTTAGAAAACCTCCGCCAGAGACCGGAGGTTTTCCAGCCCAATCTAATGGCTCCAATGCACCATGGCTCCACCACCCTCTGAAGGCCATGAGGACCAGCGCAGGGGAATGCACGCTGCCTGCCGCCGCCGCCGATTGTCCCCTGGAGGCCAGGAGGACCAGCGCCGGACAGCAGCTTCCCACCACCGACGATCGCCCCCTAGAGGCCAGGAGAACCAGCGCTGGAGAGCAGCTTCCCGCCATCATCGATTGCCCCCTGGAGGCTGGCGAGCAAATGCCATTCAGCAGGCTCAGAGCCCAGTGCGGCATTGGAGTGCCAGCGGCAGGAGAAGCATGGCTAGATGATGCCAACGGTGGCAGCCATACAGACCGCCAGCAACGAGGAGAGGTTGTTCCCGTTGACAACGCAGTAGCAGGAGGCAAATGTGGCCCTTGTGCTGGTGAAGGGTTGGCTGGAGACAGGGGGGAATTCCCAGTGGACGGAGGTATCAGCACTGGGGCCCGAGGTGGGGACCTACCAATCACAGTGGGACAACTTTATGCTCCACGACGGGTTAGTGTACCAAACGAGGGAGTGGCCTTTTGCAGTTACTAGTGCCCTGTGTGCTCTGTCCCCAGGTTCTCCAGATGGTCCATGGCTCGGTGGGGGCGGGGCACTATGGGAATGCCAAGACCCTGCACCGCCTCCAAGGGTAGTTCTACTGGCCTGACTGTCGATGCAATGTGGAGTTGTATGAGTAATGCTGCGACTCCTGCACCCGCTGGGCTCAGGCCAGTTCTGGAATATGACGGAAGAGGACCTATGGCACACGGTGCTTTGGGTGGCCTGTTTGGACATTTGAGGGATTATGTCCAGGTGATGGGGTAGTCAGGGACGACTGAACCCTCAGGTGGGGGCTATGTAGTGACTGGAGGAGGCGGTCACTGTGACCGTCGACGGCTCTGCGCTGAGGGAGCGCGGGGGCTCACGAGACTATTAATGTTCAGGTTGTGATTTATTTATACGTTTAAATGATGTGTTCATGTTCTGATTGGTGTTGTTGGGTAGACAACCATTTTACTGACTGACTGACTGACTGACTGACTGACTGACTGACTGACTGTAGGACCATGACTGTTATTTGTGTGTTCCAGAGGGACCTCGTTAGAGGAAGTCTGGAATTTTACCCTGGAAACTGGTATAAAGTTGGTAATGTAACTTAAAAAAGACACCTAACACAGCAGTAAAAAGGTGAATATATTTGTGCCTATTTTATGCTGACAGAGTGCTGCTGTGTTCTGCAAGGTGTCCTTGAGTGCTCTGAAAGGTGCCTACAAATTAAATGTATTATTATTATTCCAGCCCACCGTCCCACCCACCAAACATAAATAGTAATTGAAAATACCTTTTATTAGTAGCCATCATCTTTTCATTCTGCCATGAGGTATCAAAGGACAAAAAGGACAGAAAGAGCATGGACGTGTAGACGTAAAAAGCGCATTGGCTGGACAATGCAGGCCTTTTTAAAATAGTCTCCTCTCATAATGCGTTCAAAAATGGCGTCAGCAGCGCTCAGTTTAAGCAGATGAAGTGAGTGGAGTGAAACAAACAGATGTGAGGTCTTAGTTTGCGTGTGTGTTTGGGGTTGGGTATCAATGATGTAGAGCCTGCTGCACACATCAAGGGGAGTACAATGACAAGACGTAAATTACAATGTCAAGCTTTTCTGGCATGGAGATCTTTAACAACACACACACACACACATGCACACGCGTGTGCACACACACTTGCAAATTACCATTGTTATATAAGAAGCTATTTAAAACAGAAACCGAGGGCGACCGGGTAGCGCGGCGGTCTATTCCGTTGCCTACCAACACGGGGATCGCCAGTTCGAATCCCCATGTTGCCTCTGGCTTGGTCAGGCGTGTGTCACTGCACAAATGGCCATGTCTGCGGGTGGGAAGCCGGATGTGGGTATGCGTCCCGGACTCCTGGTCGCTGCACTAGCGCCTCCTCTGGTTGGTCGGGGCGCCTGTTCGGGGCGAGGGGGGGGGTAACTGGGGAGAATAGCGTGATCCTCCCACACGCTACGTCCCCCTGGTGAAACTCCTCACTGTCAGGTGAAAAGAAGCGGCTGGCGACTCCACATGTATGGGAGGAGACATGTGGTAGTCTGCAGCCCTCCCCGGATCAGCAGAGGGGGTGGAGCAGCGACTGGGGACAGCTTGGAAGAGTGGACTGGTACAATTGGGGAGAAAAGCCTGGGCCTCTTTCTTCCTCACTCCCATATTGTGCAGAACTTTCTGGATTAGACATGATAAACACATGCACCTACACACACACACACTTACACACACACACACACACACACAGGAGGAAAATATTTAAGAAGGTTTTCTTGACTCACTGTCATTTTCCCCTCTTTCATTGTCTTATGGTTCAATTGCTCAGAGGTAAGGAGACAACACAACCAGTCACACTCGTCCTCTGGAACACACAAACACTCTAAATACTTGATGTTTAACGTCATTATATAGAGTAAAGTCCTCTGTCTCCCCACGCAACTTTTTAATGTGTCCTTTCTTAGTGGACCAGCTCCCACATCCCAAACCAGCCCGGAATAAGGGGGTTGATGGGTTAAAGGCAGCGGCAGCTTGGTCCATACTGGGGTTCCTTCTCAACCTGCCAGGAGCTGGCAGAATTGGCCGCGAAGAGAATTAAGATTAGTTCAGGCTAAATCCTCCCACTGCTGGCACACAAATATACTATTCAAGTGAGGCAAACAGTATGTTTGTTGATGTGTGTATGTGTGTGTGTGTGCGTGCGCGCGCGCGTGCGTGTGCTTTCATGCTGAGGGACAACACACTGTGTTAGTGTTTAAGACAAAAGACCCCCCCAAACAGTTCAGTGTGAGTGCTAGTGGTTCCTACCACATCCTCTAAAAACACCTTCATGATGGTGCCAATGCAGAACTCAACAGGCTAATTTTGAAAGGGCCATTGATTTAAGGTTACTTAAAATTGTCACAGTAAAGTGTTGTTTTTTTTGGGTTTTTTTTAGATTGATACTCTTTCACATTTCAACCAAGGAGCAGGATACACATAAACACGTTTTTTTTTCAAGAATTGTTGATCAAAACACTGAACTGAAAATGATTTCGGTCAACGAGATTCTTTGAAGTTGCAAGAGGATTGCTGTTGTTTTGCTGGTCTTACAACCTGAGCACAAGATGAATTAAACAACAATGTTGTCAGCAATGGGAGAATTAAACCCAAGTGTGGACGGCAGGTCATTAATGCCTTGCTCACTAAATATGGAGTTTAATATCATTGGCAAGTGTATAGTTTGGAGCTTTGTATATATTATGTATTTAGAATATAAAACGATATGAGAGCTTGCAAACGGTTAAACAGTTTCGAGGGTGAGTGGGGTAGGTTAGGGCAGGGTTTTGACTAATCTTACCACACTTCGCTGTGCACCATCTTACCAATGTGGCCGCGTGCAGCCTTCCTCTCTCTCTCTCTCTCACACACACACACACACATACACACACACACACACACAACCGCTCTCCAGTGCGCTGCAGCATGTGCACTCACAAACACACACATACCATACACACACGCACATACACGCACACACGTGCACGCACACAAACACACACTTGCGCGCGCACACACACGCACACAAAATCTGTCTTTAGTCTTTTGGTGCCATTTCCTCACAGCCCGCACACACACACACTCCCACGTGCAGTCCCCCCCCCCTTTCAGTGAACAAACACACACACACACACACTTAGTTACACGCACGTAGTTACACACACACACAACCTCTTGCAATGTTTGCACAGCCTCACCCTTCGTGCCTTGATCATGACACAGCTGCTCAGCAGTGATCGTACCCGGTCAGTAATAGTAATTAGTGTTGAGTAGTACGCATCGATTTTTTTATTGATTGTTCTCATAAATTGTTTTCATTGAAGTCGTTGTCCTGCCTGATCTGGCACAATATTCACTCAAGCCTTCCCCTGCTAATAAAAGTACTCAAATCGGTGCAACATTGATTATTCCATCAATTTTGGTCGTTTAATTATAGAATATTAAACACCAGGGCTAACGGGTAATAGATTTTGAGACTGATTTAATCATTCCATTAATTTTATTAGTTTAATTATAAAATATTAAACACCAAAAGTAACGGTTGATAGATTTAGGAGGCTGATTTGATGACCCTTGTGCACCCACAGCAGGACGTGTGTGGTGGTGCTGCTTCAGGGTTGTGGACACAGCCATATTTCTGAAGAAAGACAGGCCGTACAGTTTGGTTTACGGGTGATATAGAAGAGATGAAGGTCCAGGCAGAGAACTGTGGGACGATATAAAATTGGAGAAAAAAAAACGAAAACGTAAAGGGTGGTTAAAAAAAGGGGGGGAACTTCAGTAAGGGAGGGAGAGAGACAGGCAGACAGGAAAGAAGCTAAAATAGAGATAGCACGCTTGAGGATAATAATTCCATTGTAAAGGGGGAAGTGTGTGTGTGTGTGTGTGGGAGGGGGGTTGTGCACTGAAGGGGTTGGGGGGGGGGGGCTGCACGTAAGGAGTGTGCGGGCTGTGAGGAAATGGTGCCAAAAGACTAAAGAAAGGTTTTGTGCGCGCGTCAACACAGACGGCAGCTGGCAAAGAGGATTAGTTGCTATCCGTTACTGTCTACACTAGTTTAAAGGTCCCTCCAGCTCCCCTCCTTGACAAACACACACAAACACAGAAAAATGTGTCTAAACGGATAACAGACCGACACCTATTTCCACCCAAACCAGGTTCCCGCCTGCCTCACAACCCACACAGGGTCACACTCATCGCTTTATTAAATGACTGATTGATTTTTGTTCAAATAGTAAAACTTTTGAGACCTCTGTCTCATTTACAAAACGTCACCTGTTCACGAGAATTTTTGAAATAGAAAATAATGAAAACAAAAAAACACAGGTAAACGTAGATAAATAAGCATATTCATTATCTAATTACATATAATCCACCTGCAAATTAAAACAAAACAAAACAAAAAGACAAAGAAATGAAACACATCAAACAGGACCAGACACGTTTCTCTTCTTTTCGAAACTTAGTATTCAAAGCATTTGGCGCTGTAACGCTAAAAGCAGTTTTTTTTTAGTTTTTGGAGTATCACGAGTAAGCCAATTTTATGAGCACGTAAGGTAACTTGTACCTCTGAAACTCATCAAGGATGATATAGATAATGAGGTCATTTATGAGGGAGGGATTTATAAATGAATAAAAGGTAATGTTTTTTTTTAGATTTATTTCTGATTTTTCCCTTTTTCTCCCAGTTTAGTGGCCAATCGATCCCTATTTTAGTTCAAACACCCACCCTCGTACTGTATGCGTTCGCATCTCTCCGGCCGGCAGTCTCGAAGGAGACACCTCGCCACCTCCGTGACAAGGCGAATACAGGCCCAACCACTGCTTTTTCCGACACACACAGAGAGGCATTCATGTGATGAACACAAGCCGACTCCACCCTCCTCCCGAAGACAGCGTTGCCAATTATTGCTGCTTCATCGAGTCCAGCCATAGCCGGATCTGACGAGACCGAGGCGCGAACCCCGGTCCCCAGTGGACAACTGCATTGACACAAAGCCGATGCTTAGACCGCTACACCATCACTGACACTACATGGTGTCAGTGATGACAATTTAATTATTCATATAGGACGCAATGATAGCTATGAATACTGTCGAGTAATAAGAGGAAGGGCCATGTTGTACACTACATCCAGAGGCTTGAAAGAAGTAGCATTTGCAGACACATAAACAGGGGTGCTGCCAGGCTTTTGGGTCCCATGAAAAGACAATCACATTGACAAATGAAACGTCATTAAAATTGTGTTCTAACATTTTTTGAGTGCCCTCTTTGTCAGGTGCCATTGGAATCATTCTAAATGCCCCCCCCCCACACACGATAATATGTAAACATATAGAATTAAGTCCAATATTAGCTTTTCCAGTTGCATTTGATTCAGCTCCTTTGGATAACCATGACCTGGATGAATGAAAACATTCACAGCCAATATTAGCTTGTCATCATCGGTGGTCACTCGGGGTCGAGTATGACTGTCCTCCCTTGGGATGTTCAGGTGGGTGTAGAGGCCGATCCTGGAGCCGCATAATGGGAGGATGTCTGCACGTGACAGCTTTTTTTGGGGGGGAGAAGCTGTTGCGCCTGCAACCACCACACAGTCCTTGGCAGGGGGTGGCCAGAGTCCAATTGCATGGAGAACCAAGATTATTGGGTACCACCTTCTGTTGCAGCCTTCATCCGCCTTCACTGGCACTGTGACCTGGAGACATCTTCCACCAGTTCTGCCGTTAAGGTCTTTGTTGGATCGCACTTTGTCTGGAACCTCCCACTTGACCTTGGGTGACCCTACCAGGAGCCAAGCTCTGGACAGCATATAGCTCGTGGGATCTTTGGTACACATGAGCTTCTCCACTACAGCAAGGTGGCGATCCAGGAGAGGGATCAGTGACGGCTGGTGATGATATTGGGTGGGTGGGCTAACAAATACATTATACCCATCAATAGATCACTCTGCAGCAACAGCAGCATCACATCTGAGATGCCAAGTTACGGCAACGACACTATATACCTTGTTATAGACGGGTTTCCTGTTTACAAACATTACTGGGTGCGTGCGCAGCCAGGGGGCAAACCGCTTTGGTAGCTCTCAAAAGATTATGCATCTCATAATCTTTTGAGAGCTATCAAAGCGGTTCAATAACGAAAATAGCCAACATTCCAGAGGGGTCACATGCCCTTCCTCTGGAATGTTGAACATTTTCCGCCCATCCTTTTGGCGGTTTGTGCAGTTTATTGCACAACAACTATGCGTCGTCTCTGCTGTATCTGAGCTCTATCTTGGTTAAAATCTCTGCACTGTAGCCGCTTTCTGCCCCCTAGTTGGGCACACATCTCTGTGATGATGTTGCACGATGACGTTGTGATGACGTTGGATAAAGCTATGAGGACGTCCTCAAATCCAGTTGAACCCCTCAAAGATCAACAAGCACAGCTTTGTCTGCTCCAAAGTAAGTAATTAATTTTATTAACCGTAAAATAATGTTAAAGCTTGACGGACTTAGCAACAGTAACTAAGGGGGGGGGGGCGGACCTTAGTGAAGGGTCAATTGGCCGGATACAATTCACCATTTTCCTTATTCAGCGTGCCCGCAATGCATTGTGGTATAAGGTGTATAGGACGCATGCCAGATTGTAAACAAACACGTGTTCAGTACTATCATCAGCTGTTATATTATGGATCCTGCCAAAAATATAAACAGTAAAATTAAGTTGATTTAATTGTAAGACATTCCATGATTCTCAGTGTTTTTGTTTTTGTTTTTGCTAAAAACAGACTTCCGCTTGGAAATTGGTCTTTTGTTTAAATTTTGATGCACTTTAAACCCGGTTTCAAAGTAATATAACATAACAGCTGATGACAGTACTGAACGCGTGCTTGTTTACAAGCTGGCGCGCGTCCTACACACCTTGTACCACAATGCATTGCGGGCGCGCTGAATAAGGAAAACAGCGAATTGGGGAGACAAAAAGAAACTACAAACAAGTTAAAGGCGAACCGAGGTTAGTATTATAAACACGTGGCTTAACAGATTAAGCATTATGAACATAGTAAATCACAGGTTGCTTTATGACCAACTATTCGTCTCATTCGACTCACGTGTCTACCCAATATCGGCAACTACAAGAATGTACCTCCATACAATCAGATATAAAACTGCTGTCCAAACTCAGGATATCCGAGCACAAGATGGATGGATCTAAACTCAAATTAACCTACCGACAACACTCTCGAAGGGCTGACATGTAGCAGATGTCGGCATGTACAAACGATTTTCCGCCATGTTTATGCTTCCTCCTTCTGTCCAAACCGCGCAGCCATCGCGATACTTTCTCATTAGGATGACATCATCAGCGAGACAAGGTCCCTTAAAAAGACAGTGCATATTGAGCGCAACTGCACAAACGTGTTGTTATCAACTGCTGACAGTACGGTAGCAAATTCGAGAGGGCGGCCGGGAACCGCCACAGCTGGGACGCGAACCCATAACTCCTGCACCGCAGGCGACAACGTTAACCAGTCGACTAAAGGGTCCGACCCGTTAGCCAAGGGCTAACGTGTCTACTTATCCATGCACGTTACAGTACACTTTGGAAAGTAAAAAAAAATCAGACAGGATTTATTCCACCAGTTGGTTGTTTTATTTATCATTCGCAATGACAACAATTGTACTCTACTTTCTTCTTTGCTTGCTAACATAGGAGATGCGTTTTGAATTGTAAACAGTGAAAATGATGAAATGCATTTTATTAAACTCCTTACAAGTAGTGTATGACCAGGGAAAAGGGCGGACTGTACCTGCCCTTGCTCACCTAATTTTTCTTTTATAATAATACAAGTCATCTTATAGCTCTGAGTCTCTTGTATTTACATAGATACAGCCAGGTCCCACACTTATTAGTTGTAGAGACCTATTGTTTTTTGTTGTTTTTTTAAATGTCTTTTTCTCGTAGTTTTCTTAAAGAATTATATTTACATCCACAATGCCCCAGCTGCCTGCTGCTGGGGTATACACACAGTTAGAATTACTCACTTAAAATTCATGGAACTACTCATGGTTTTTACTTTTAAGTTGTAAGTCAACCTTATAGCTCTAGGTATTTTTTCTTAAGTAGAATTAATAAAAAGCTCAAGCCATTGGTCTTCCTCATACAAATTGAACATTACTCAAATAAATGAACATCAAAATAATAATAATAATATTAATAATAATATTTAAAAAAATATTGCACTTAAAGTTCAGGACAGCATTGAACTTGTTTGGTGGTTAAGAGGGAAGTGAGAGCGTTCAGCTGAGTGCCTTGGTGAAGGTGAGGATGGGGTAAAAGCATTCAGCAAGATAGTCTAAATAAATAGGCAAACCTTTGTATAACATGAAGCGTTATTATCTCTATTTTAATGTTTATGAAATGAGCAATTCCTACGTACTGCTCAACATATACCTATGGAGTGCAGATTTGAACCTAAAGTGTATAAAACATTTAATATGTAAAAATAAGGAAACATTGATGACATAAAACCAAGCTGGGAACCCTCAAAGCTGAGTGCCTTGATGTCCTGAGAATGCTTCCTCCTTCACTCCAGAACGAGCGGCAATGTCAAAGGAAATGCTGTTCGGCTCTACGGAACACTTTCAAGCCTTTCCTTTCTCGTCTGTCCTTTCTTTGCCGCTAACAATCTTTGAAGACGGGCAGAGAGTCCTTTTCATTACTGAGATATTTTAATGTAAGAGTGACACGCCTTCGTGTTTCATCACATTGTCAGTCCATCCAAAAGTACGTTGAATTTTTCCACCCATGTTTTCAGTTCACATCTTAAACTTCGGATAATTGCAATAAGCTGGAACCCTTTGGAAAAGGTCCACGGGTAGATGCAGTGTTTGACAGAGGTGCATTCGTGTAATTTGCATGTGTGCTTCCGCTAAACGACAAGTGTGTGAAACAGAACCATAATTCTAGTTTCCATCCAGTCATTCACACATTACCTAAGACGTTTTCTTTTTCCCCTCTAGGAGACAGTTTGGAGACCAATGAAAAATATATTCGTGAACAATGACACACACAGACACACACAAACACACAGACACACACAAACAAACACACACACACACAGACAGACACACACACACACACACACACACACACACACATGTCTCTGTCGTACCAACAGCTTTTAACTGGCTTCAAGGATAGAGTTGGTAGAGGGGAAAGAAAGGAGTGAAAGGGGGAGTTCTAAGAGAAAATAAAGGGGGGGAAAGTGAAAAAACAGTACCGGACTGTCTTCAAATCTGCATGGTATCTCTGCATCCCCCCTCCCCCCCTTCTCTTTTCTACAGTATATCTGGACAAGTTAAATACAGACAAAATTGCCAATTTTTGACAAGAGACTGCAACCAAAACATAACAGTGATAAGAGAAGTGTCCAGGTCCTGTTGTGACCCTCACTCACGGGCCGCTGTATCTTTCCTACATCCATTCATCTAGCTATCCATCCATACAGGCATCCACCCGGTCATTGTGTAAACAACATTCCTTTGCAGTGCCACAGCCTTGCCGTCTCCTCTCACACCATAACAACAAAAATTATAGTGGATGGAATGGCAAAAAAAGAAAAAAGAAAAAAAGGCAAACAAGGAGATGTCAACCCCCCACCCCGTTATTTTTTTTTCAAGTCTCAAATCCTTATGTTTCTTTTATCATCATCATCATCTCTTAGCAAGCACTCCTTTTTTTGTCTTCAGTGCTCTTATGATGAAGAGGAAGTGGAAGTGGAGCTGGGTTTCTTTTGGTTGATTAAGTCCACGTAGAGTTCTGAGCGCAAGAAACGCGGGTACGAGTCCTTCTCCATCAGCCCATATATCCTTCTCTGTGCTAGGTCAAAGCAGGAGCGAGTCACATTCTGCAGGTTTTCCTTGGTGTGCTCTCTGGTGTATGAATCCAAGTTTACCTGAGGGGCAAAAATAATAGGACAGAACAAAACTAAGAAAATATTGAAACTCTCATACTTACAATATACAACAGAAACTGCTTATACGTAACTGTACTTATAGTGATCAACCACTTAAACTGATCAAGAGTCAGGGGACAGAATCATTCCTATAATAACACTATTTAAATGATCTGGTTATTGTGATCAAACAGTAAATGGGAAATTGAAGAAGAAAAACTACATCTTAAAACCTTGGACACACAGGAAATCCAATGTTAAAATATATATATTTTTTTTTTTGCTTTCTCCCATGATACTGACCAGCACCACATCTCTGACCTGAAAATCCAAAATAAATCCACCTCCAAAATCACTAGATCACTACCTAAAGTAGCATAGGCTTACTTTCATTTTTAGGCCTCGGCTGACTCTTCTCAAAACTATACTTTTATGCTTTTCTGTAGCCTAGTATGTCTTAATGCATGCACGCTCAATAATCCAGGTAAGACAATCAAAGAAGGTTTGAATCAGTTCATCTGGATACAACGTTTACTGACAGATATGTCTCATCACTCAAAGTCTCAACTGACTGCAGGTATCCCCACCCTTATAAACAATACAGCTGCATAACAACCGCACCCAACGACCAATTTCATATGCAAATGTGGGCGTGCCCATTAACTAGAGTTACAATGGCCATGTGTACTATATTCACACAGGATTTGGGAATGTTTGCTATCACAACATCGTAAGATGGTGACAGATGTAATCTTAGCCCCCCCCCCCCCCCCCGCTCGGTTCAAATATGGTCGTTCCCTCTTCACACAGATGGCCTCTTTGACTCCGCGTTCAAACCAGCGTTTCTCCCTATCAAGGATGTGCACATCCTCATCCTTGAAAGAGTGCCACTGGCCTGTAGATGGGTGTAGACCATCTGTCCACAGTCTGTAGACTGAAGAGGTCACTTAGTTAAGTGATGAAATATATCTGTCAATGCACGTTGTATCCAGAGGGATTGATTCAATCTTCTTTGGTAGCCTAGTATAGTTTATTTTCAAATTCTTGTCTGAAGGAGCTGATTTTGTGCTGAACAATAGTCTACAGCAGGATCCCAACTTTCAATCAGCTAAACTGTACTCAGCACAAGCAGTCAGCACAAACATGGAGCTGAATGGGGCAACGATCCCATTCTCTAAAAAAGAAAATCAACCAAATGCACTTGTAGTGGCTCCAAAGCAACATACATAAGTAATTTGTGCATTATTGGGTTGTACTATCTAATATCAGATTATTCAGGCTTATTCTGCCTGTTTACGATTTGTAGGCCTCTTGCGGAGGTTCATGCAAAGTGCAGGAAAAAATTACCAGGAAAAATCAGTACCTCCACTCCACTGCTCATATTCATAGTTTTTTTTTCCCGTTTTCTCCCCAGTTGTATCTGACCACTCTTCCAAGCCATCCCAGTCGCTGCTCCATCCCCTCTGCTGATCTGGCGAGGGCTATAAACTACCACATGCCTCCTCCAATACATGTAGAGTCACCAGCTGCTTCCTTTCACCTGACAGTGAGGAGTTTCGCCAGGGGGACGTAGCGCGTGGGAAAATCACGCTATTCCCCCCAGTTCCCCCTCCCCCCGAACAGGTGCCCCGACCAACCAGAGGAGGCATTAGGGCAGCGACCAGGACACATACCCACATCCAGCTTCCCACCCGCCGACACAGCCAATCGTTTCTGGAGGGATGCCCGATCAAGCCTGAGGTAACACGGGGATTCGAACCGGCGATCTTTGTGTTGGTAGGCAACGGAATAGACTGCTATGCTATGCTACCCAGACGCCCCTATAGCTATAGTTTTAATCCAAAATAAACTCTGGAACTTTATCCTGATCCATCATAGAAGTCAAGAATACATATGTTGGCTATTCACGTTATTTTGTAGTCACCAGAAGCACAACTTGTTGCTTTTTTTAAAGGACGGGATTCTGCCCATTTCACTTCCATGTTAGCACTGGTCGCTCGCACTGAGTGCTTGTTCATATCTATGTTCAGATTCTATACGCAGAAAAAAGGTCTGTAGCAATGTAGTATGTCCCCTAAACCCAAGAACAAATACAAATACAGATACAAATACAATACAATATATAAACTACAGACAACTTTATTAATCCCAATTTGTTTGGAGAAGTTGTTCGAACACAACCAACACCCCCCAAAAATGAACTATTACCTGTTTAAGGTAATAGTTTCTATCACTGAAACTCTTAAGTAGTAAAAACAGCCACGTCTCAAGATGAAAAGTGTTAAGGCACAAAAAAGAATAAAGAGCTGTGGAGCAAGAGGTTTCTTAGCTTTACGTCTACATGTGCTTTGGTATATTTGGACAATGAAGCTTCTGCCACTCTCTCTAGGGTTTAAGACAAATGGGAGAGTGCTGTAGGGAGGGGGAAAAAAGCCTTTTAAGTGCATATCACCCTCATTCTTTCCACCTACTATCATAGAAATTATTTCTGACGGGCCTTCTACATTCATCACCTTACAGCACCACCCCAAAAGACAGGCTTTTCCATTTAGTCAGTGCAGTGATTGTGTCATGTAGCATCTACTTTTTGTCAAAAAAAAAAAGCACGTTAAAATAAAAACCTTCAATCTCCCAAATAAACATGTGAGGATTTGGGTTACCTTAACTGACAAACCTTGCTAAATATCGTTCATTGGTACAAGTGCTTGTTGATATAACCAATAACTAAAGATAAGGAGGTTGAATTAGTGAACCCAGCTGATCTAAAGACTGTGTGCTTGTAGCAGCACTGGATGCCGGCTTTCTCTGCGTCTAACTCTATGCTGCTTAGATTTTTACTCACCTCTTTACAAGACTGTATGGCAATGTATTCTGCAAATATTTTCTTGGCTTTAGAGGCCATCTTGGACTGTGATTTGATCTTTTTGTAGTCTTCACAGGCGAGCCAAAATTCCAGGTTTTCCTCACTGAACTCTGTGCGCAAGAAAGCTCTGAATGCTGCCAGACCATCTGATGAAAAAGAGAAAGTGCAGGAGGGGAATGAGCAGGAGAAGAAGACCAGACTATAATACCATGGTAACGCCATAGCTAAACCACTTGTTGGCAGTTCCAGCACCTAAAATAGCACAGTGACATAAAGTCATTTGAGTCATGTGGTTGGAAAAAAATTAAAGCCTGCAAACCATCCCTGTTGAATCATGTTTACAACTCATGCCATAACACATCTGCAAAGTGACATCAGCCTTCTCACCCTATCCCCATATTACCCCCCCCTCCCCGCCCCTTATTCCTCACTGCATTCCTAAATCTCCATGGGGTGGATGAACAGAAAGGTTATTGTGTTTCCTTGTATGTTGGGAGTGGGAGTGGGGGGGGGGTTACTTTTCTTGTTAAACTAAAATCTGCTCAGAGGGCTTTTTTTAAGTGCCGGTGTTTTTAATGACTTCAGGAAGAAAGCATCCAGGAGGAAGAATGGCAGGAAGCTGGGTCCCACCCTCTACTCCTGCCTGCACCTTTCCGTTCCCATGATTCCCCTGCATTAACGACAATCAACGGTTAACCATCTCTTACTAGGGGGCACAAATGATGCAAGACAGTTGGGACTGTTACAGTATGTCTGACAGTGTGGAGTTAAAATTAATGAATGAAACAAATAAAGCAACACGGTGGCAAATTGCCTGCTGTATTATCTTTCTCTTTTTTACACTTTTCTAAATACGAGGGCTTGATCCGGTCACTGGGATTAAGGAACATGCTTCACGTTGGCTCTTCTCTGCAATAGAAGGCACACATGCACATCCTCTGAAACTTGCACCATGCAAGTGAGGTATACATGACTTATATTTGATATGGATCAATTTTGCTGTGTTTTTGCAATTTTGCTGCGCTTGCTGGTCTCCTCTACCTAGAGCATTTATGTGTCCGTCTAATACATTCCTTCCATCTTGCAGCTACTGTGCCTCTAACACCACACAGCATTCCAGCAGTTGGAAAAAATGATCAAATCCAAATGTCTGAAGCTATACCCTTCCCACTTTGAATAATTCTCATACGCTAAAGGAGCAGAAAAGGAGAGAGGTAGAAGTGGAATTAAAGACAAGAGAAAGGTGGTGGAAAAAAATGCAACAAAAAAAATAACCGACTTACATTTGTGTACCAACAGCTTGTCTAGCGACTCCCCCCATTTGAGTGCCTCCTCCGGGGTGGGCCTGCAGATAAAAGCGGAACGGTTCTTTAACAAGCCCATCTCAGCCAGATTTCTCATTGTGTGACCCATCCGAAGAACCTTCCCTATACTGCGCTGGATAGATGAGTGGGAATGCAGACAAAGGTAACTCCTCCGCAGTTTTCCTTCCACTCGTTTCCGATCTTCAGTCGTGCTTTTCGCTAAACTCGTTCCGTGTGACTGGGAGCGTACGCGCGCACAGCCGGACGTCATGAGCCTCTACCGGAGACTGCGGGGCTCGGGCGCTGGCATTTTATATGACCACCAGTGGAACTTGGGAGGGCTGGGAGGGGCGGGGGTTAACCAGCCAATGGCAAGGGGTTATCAAGTTTAGGACCATCCTCCCACCAGTCTCTCTGCCCGCCCTCTTTTCCTCTCACTCTTTCAGGGGTGTTTTCCGCCATGCTGGAAAACATGCTATGTACCTTTCATCTAAATCCACAGCTAGGGACTCGCTGAGTTCAGCTCATAGTCACGACACAGCAACATATTGCTTTGTAGATATGTAATTTGGCCACTTTGATTTTTTTCTTCTTTATTTCCTCCCGACAAACAGCTATTTGTGACAAATTTGTTTTCTTTCTAAAGGTACAACGATGACATTTTTCCTCCTTTACCAAAGGCAAAGGCAGTCTTTGCCCCATCTCTTTCTCTGACTCTAACCAGCCAGGTGTGATTTACTTCGTTGTGTTTCGGAGAGGCAATCCTGTTGTCTCAAGGAAGACAACGCACATTTGCTCCCTGTAAGGCGAACTGACTCAGTGAAGTGTAAACTGCATTGCAAGGATCAGTACTGACCATAGCTCTGACCCCTTCAAGACACTTGATAGAAGTCATTCACTGCAAACTGTTGATGCACATTTTTTTCTACATAGGGACACACTATCTATGGACAGGATTGTACATTTTGTTAATCTATATTTGCATTCAGATGAGCATTTTGCACTATAAATTAAACCACAAAATAGAAAGCATGAAAACTAACCTAAGGTCTAACTTGTTCTTTCAGTTTATAAGGCCGAGTCCCCTACATCAAATATGACGCTTTCTTGCTCTTTTTTAAAACAATCTTTTAAACCCTGCATTTGATTAAGTCATGATTCCCACCTTAAGGAGTTGATTTATTTTTTTAAACTACTTTTATTAATCCCCGTGCGGAAATTGCTCTCTGCATTTAATCCACCCTAGCTGTGTAGCTTGGAGCAGTGGGCAGCCGCCGTGTAGCACCCGGGGACCAACTCCAGTTCTTCTTGCCATGCCTCGGTTAGGGGCACAGACAGGAGTATTAACCCTAACATGCATGTCTTTTCGATGGTGGGGGAAACCGGAGCACCCGGAGAAAACCCACCGCAGACACGGGGAGAACATGCAAACACCACACAGAGGATGACCTGGGATGACCCCCAAGGTTGGACAACCCCGGGGTTCGAACCCTGGACCTTCTTGCTGTGAGGCAGAGGCGCTAACCACTGGGCCACCATGCCGCCATTTCTCCAACCCTATTTCTCCGTGCTAACACTCATGCATTCATGTCACAATTTCCAAGCAATCTCCCCTCGCTGCTACTACCCACATGGCTGTCTTTCTTCACCTGGTCATCACCACTTGTGGTATACCAGATACACACCAACACACAAACTAAGACACAAAGGCAGTGGACTTACTTGACTGACCTCATTGTTTTATCCAACTTGCTGGCTGGATTACTTCCTGGTGATTCATTCCTCCTCCGCAGGAAAGCCAGCCGATTCTTCATGTCTTTGGCCCTAAGAGAGAGAGAATGAGCCAGAGAGAGGACGGAGGAAGGGGGAAGCAAAAAAAGTTGACGAAGGTGAGTGAGTGATAGATATGGGCATGGTGGGAAGAGCAACGTCAAGGTAGGACATAAAATGGGAGAAATTAATTGAAGATGACAGAAAGAACAAAAGAAAGAAGGAAAGAAAGAAAGAAAGAAAGAAAATAAAAAGGAATACAAAACACAGGAATACAAAACAATGATAGGAGAGAAGAAGAGAAAGATTGAGTTGAGTTGAGCCTCCAATCCAAAATCCAATCAAAACAATCCAAGGCATGGGAAAACACTGCTCAAGTTCTTCAGCAATCCAAGTCCAATCCATATGCACTTAAAAACACAAATGCCAGAAAGAAAAATAATAAAAGGCCTAAAAATAAAGGCAATGTTCTTGTACATTTTAATCTTCAGCAAGAGATGTTGGAAAAGAGGAGTAAAAATGTCCAGCGGGTCGTTCCGCCAGTAGCAAGCTCCTATTCCTTTCTTCGTATCACCGTCTCCTATTAATCTAATCTCTCTATCACTCTGTTTCTTTTCGGCGTTATCTTTCCCTTGCAGGTTCCTGGGCAGGGACTAAGCGAGTATGGTAGAGAAGGAGGAGAGAGATTCACTCCTCACTCCTCTGTTTCATCACTTCTTTCTTGCAGGTGTCTTCAGGGGTTGCTGAGAGGGAGCTGACCCAGGGCCGAAGCAACAGGGCACATTGACCTCCTGCTTCTTCTGTCGCCCTCCGCGAAATGCCAAGCTTACCTATCTGACCTATTTCCAGACATCTAACTTAGAGACCACCAGCACACCTAGCCAACACTATTGTAATTCCCCAAGAGGTGGCACACCAGCCCCCAGTTCCCATAGGTCCTAATACAACACTGCAGATTCCCACAATCCCATGGTATGTGTCCTGGCTTTTCCCAACCTGGAGCGCGTGCTGCCTCACTGGGACTTAACCTCACTCAACATCCATTTCCTGATTTCCTGCTTTTGATTTCCACCGTGGATTGGCTGGCCCAGTAATAATTCAGTACCACGGAGTGTGCCACCCTAATCGCTCTCACCTCTCCCACTATCACCTTAAAGCACCCGAATGAGCAAAAGCAGCCCAAATTAAGAAACAAGGCTTCCAGTTATAGACAGCTGGCTCACAAACATGCGCACATGGGTGCACACAAATCTTTATTAGGGCCTACACATGGATATTCATGACTACTGAATGAATAAAAAACCATGCAAAAACATACATGCCAAAGTTCCCCCGTACACCTGTGCCCCCACATGTCCACTACACACACAAGGGGTGGGCACTATGGTGGGCAGTATATGTATATGGAAAAGGGGCCTCTTTCAGGACATGTATTTGTGCAGGGGCTGTAATTTGAGTACATTTCTATTGTAATTAATGAAAAAGGCGGTTGTATGTTGTGTTAAGATTGTGCAATAAGAAAAGAGTGGTGTGGCATCATCTACTTTCTTATGGAGTACCTTCCTTTCCTACAGCTATATCTTCCTATATTCACGAAGGCAGGTAAGGCGACTTAAAAAATCGTCTCTTATTCTGAATACCTATTCACTAGTTTGTCTTCCTGTGAAGACTGTTTTTTTTTCAAACTGCACCAATGGCAAGATATAATTCATTCACCGATCATACCCAATTTCCCCTCGGGAATAAATAAAGTATTCTGATTCAGATTCTGATAAAAACTTTGAGGAGCTTTGGGTGAATGCTTAAACTAGATGAGGGTACTTGCTAAAAAAAAAAAATCAAATTGCACTGTAGTGGAAGTAATAGCTCCCACTTACCAGTTCAAAAGACATTATTATCCAAATATAAGCTCTTTTGTGATTCCAAAAGGTCATAACATCAAAAGTAAGATTTATGTGGTCTATTTTTAGTTTTTACTTGGGTAATTTGGCATTGAGCTGTGTATTGGTCAGCTAAAAGAAAACCTCTGCTACGCCAAAAAATATAAAGGACCGGGGATATTTTCTGAGGGCTGGAAAGTATTTTATGAGCCTAATGATTAATTTCATGTTATTCAAGTCTGATTCTAATGTAGGCTGAAAGCTGACCCCGCGTGGGAGTTACGTGCAATGACGTCACACCGCTTGTCAATGAACAGCAGTTTATGCCTCTATACTGCCACCATGTGGTTAATATTAGATATTGCTCTGCTTCTGTGACCTCGTCGTCCGCCTCATCTTCAAGATCACTGTGTGATGTCCACTAGGCGTAACTCAAGTCAACGCAAGGTTCAGCTGTGCATGACAGGAACCCAACGGCAAAAACGAATTTGTATATGATCGCCTAAGAAATGTAAATTAAACTAAAAAGAAGCTGTATAGTTTTTGGGGACACGTTAGGGCGATTAATCGGAACAGACTTTTACAATCATTAAACCAACACAAGGCATTGAGAGCCCACTTCGGCTCTGTAATTGTAATCTAATCATTCAACTGGACACTCACTGATAACACAACTTCTTTCAAGAGAAAATACACGGAATTCACTTTTCTCTATTGGTCTATAGACACCTGAAGTGTATGAGCGATTAAGAAAATTACGACAAGTGGGGTGTCTGAGGCCCACCTGGGATGAAGAGGTTATATGTACATGACAACCCCTCTGCAAAAACTGATCAACAGACCCAATCTATTGCCCCTGCCCCTGCTAACACCCTAACCCACCTCATCGTACAGGTAGCTTCACTTGCCCCCCCCCCTCAACCCCAACAAAAACACACCTACATACACATACGCATACATACATACATGCAGATGCACACACAACTCACACTGCACATTAAAGATATTTACCCACTGTCTATATATAGAATTTCATATTCTGTTTATGTACTGTCTATACATAACATTTTGCACAAATACAGATCTTGCACAGATAGTTTTTGCACAGATACAATATATCGCCATCGTGTATTGTATATTGTACATAGTATTTGGATAGCTTATTTATTTCTGCTGATATTAATTTATTTAGATGTCTTTATTCCATATTCTGTCTTTCTATTTTTTTGGGGGGGGGGGGTTCCGATAATGGCACTCAGATTGGAACACAAAGGAAGAATTTCATTTGACAGGGCAACTTGTTTTTAACTGTGCATATGACAATAAACGCTTCCACTTGACTTGACTTGACTGCTGAGAGACTACAACCACCGAGCACCATGAGAGAGCAACTGGTGCATGAAGCGGACTGACACTTAGCGGTGGTATGTGGAATGGTGTGTACTGCTGGAACACCAGAAGTTAGCCAAGTAAACTCCCTCACTTCGCTTAACCAAGGCACAGCCCTGACGGTGTGTAAAAAAAACCTCAAGTTAAATTCAGACGGAAAATGAACCTTTTGTAGTTCAGCCACAGGCTAAGCAGGACAATCCAGTAAAGTTGGCTGTTTTTCAAACAATCAGGCACCAAAATGATGGGAGATGTAGGCATGTATTTTCATATCCCAGATGTTTTACTCCATATCAGAAGTGTCAAGTAACCACTGTTATATTTACGCTACACGAGTGGGTTATGCTTAAAGTGAGCCAACTTTTGAATTACTTAAAATCTCTCACAGTAAAGCCACCTGAGAAACAGAAGTACAGACCTCTACTATCATGTACAGATCTTTTTTCTTTTTTTTAATGACACTCATTTTAACCTTTCAGGTACTCTCCTGACATTGTGCACCCCAGTCTGCAAATAGCTCCCCAAGATCAGTAAGCAACAGCAATGACTATCAATCTCTGCAAAATGTTGGACATGCACTGACCCCACCCACCATTAATAACGTCATCTGCCAAAGAAGTGACTCATGCGCTGGAGAAGATTATCAAATTTGCATGATCTTTCATGCAATTTGCTGTCAAATGAAGATTTTTTTTTTGCACACACTGCACATCTGCAGTGTACTCCAACACAGTGTATGCATTGACTGTACAGACTGTACGTTTTCTCTACATTTAACTATTTTTGCTGATTCTGCAACTGCTATTTTGAATGTACAAAAATGTTGACTACTAGACATCTAATTTGCTGTCACACAGACATTTCAACTGTTTGCAGCATAGCTGGGGGGGGGGTCATGCAAAACCGTGTGTGTGCATGTGTGTATGTGTTTATGTGTGTGTGTGCGGAGAGAGAGAGAGAGACAGACAGACAGACAGACAGACAGATATGGCTATCGCTATCTCCTTGTGTGAATAAAGAGTGCGAGGTCTTTAGTGCCGCAATTATCTGCAGGTTTCCACACTCTTATTCCCACTTTGCTTGGCTCATATTAGACACACTAATAGCACCCGCCAGCTATTCCTGGTGTTCTGAAAGTAGGCTGCACTCCCAGGGAAAGGTTCTGGGAATACAAGTGGGGAGAAGTGCAGACAGACATATTGCAGAGTACAGTGCACTGCACAAACATACAGGAAACTCATTGCTCCACTTCATTAAGCTTTTCCGCTTGCCTGTTCTGACTGTATTTCCCATGGCAGAATGTGCTTCACCCGTTCTAACACCTTGCCTTTAACATGCCGGGCACAGCACTGAGCAGGGGGTAGGGAGAAGGAGAGGTAGAGCACCACCCCAAGGTGAGCACCTTTCAGGCATGTTTTCCTTTGCTCTGCTGCTTACTATTTACAGAAGACTGTGTGCCTTTTCTGTGTATACAGGACAGGCTGCACAAATAACTGTGTGTGTGTGTGTGTGTGTGTGTGTGTGTGTGTGTGTGTGTGTGTGTGTGTGTGTGTGTGTGTGTGTGTGTGTGTGTGTGTGTGTGTGTGTGTGTGTGTGTGTGTGTGTGTGAGTGTGAGTGTGAGTGTGTGAGTGTGAGTGTGTATGTGCATGTGTGAAAGGTCACAGACCTGGATAGTGTGTCTGCAAAACACTGAATTCCTGTACTATTTGTGCTCTTCCCATAATGATCATAATGCTATAGGAAGAACTTGTGAGGGGTGCTGTTACTTTCCTCTCAGAAAAAAATACTGAGTTCCACGATATCAAATAGCAAAATAGGAAAATGTTAGACTGTAATAAGAATAGGATTTATAATAATAATAACATATAATAATAATAATAATATAATATAATAAGAAGACGAAGAATTGAGAATAAGGTATGCCACTTACACAAATCAAAGAGGCCCCACAGGGAGAGGGTCACTATATTTCTTGAACAATGAAAAAGGGAACCGTCCTCAGTTGTGCGTGTAAATTTATTTAGTATAGCGCCTTTCACAGAGCAAGGTCACAAAGTGCTTCATGATAGTAAAATTGTTAAAAATAAGACCATAAACAGTAGCGAGGGGGAAAAAAAAGCTTAAATCACACAACATTATAAACACTTGACTGCACAAGGTGAGACAAAGGCCAGTCTGAATAAATAAGTCTTCAGCCGCTTTTTGAAGGCACCAATGGAGACTGCAGATCATATGTCTGAAGGTAGAGTGGTCCACAGGGCCACAGCCACAGATTCAAATGCATGATCACCTTTTGTGCTCAAACGAGAGCGAGGGACAACCAATAAGCCCTTGTCAGAAGACCTAAGTGACCTACTCGTGATAATGAGATGGAGCAGCTCGCAGATGTACACAGGTGCCTGACCACGCAGGGCTCTACATGTGAACACAACAACCTTAAAATGAATCCTAAACTTGATGGGAAGCCAGGGCAAATAAGACAACAACAAAAAAAATGGGTGCAATGTGAGTCGTCCTCCTGGACGTGATCAGCAGCCTTGCAGCAGAGTTCTGGACCATTTGCAGATGGTCCAGGGGACGACTTGCTGAGGCAGGTGAAAAGGGAATTGCAGCAGTCTAGCCGGGATGATACAAAATTCATGAGTGATCATATCAAGCTCAGGTTGTGACACAACACACCTGAGTTTGTCAATGTTTCTTAAATGGAAAAAAAACAAACACGTATGGGTGAACAATTTAATATGTTGATCCAAGTACATATCCTGATCAAACATAACACCAGGATATCTAAGAATAGACTGTACTGCTGAGGAAAGGGACCCAATACAATGAGCAACCTTGGAAGCTATACTATCAGAAGCAGCGATAAGGACCTCAGTCTTGTCTCTGTTTAGCTGCAAAAAGTTGTTGGCCATCCAGTCCTTAATGGCAATAATATATATATATTCACAGTCTATGTATCTCTAGCCCAAGAAAGGTCTCTATTTCTGACAAACTCACCTTCCCAGTCACACAGATCACATGAGCAGTCCTATTCCTGAAATCCAGGTTGAATATAATAAGAAAAAGGGGCAGCCTCGAGTTAGAAGTTGAAGCCGCTCCTTTTTTAAAATAGTTTGAGCACTTCAGTGCCACAGGGGATTCTCCTCACTGTGACTGCCAAATGAGATTCACGTAAGAGGTCATAGCGCCTCTTGTCATCTTGAGAACAGCTATTTTTCTGAAGCTAAAAATGCCCTCCACGCCATCATCCATCCCTTCCTCTCCCTCGTTTCTTACTCCGTCCATCTCTAATTCTTGTGCAAATGAAATAACCAAAGCAGAGGTTAGCCCACATGCAATAAACACACACACAGACAATAATGGCTTTCTTACCTTTCCAGGTACTTCTCTGAAAAATCAACCCTGGTATGGAACATGAAAGCCCGCCTGTGTGGAGGTTCAGCTAGTGTGTACGAAAACGCTAGTGTGGGTAAATATGTCTGTCAGAGCATTAGCACTCAGGACCCAGGGGGTTGTTTGACAATTACATTCCTCTAACCCCTGAGAGGCTCTGCTGAGGCTTTATATAGTCCTAGGGGTCTGGAAAAGGCGGGCTCTGGACTCGCCCAATCACCACGCAGCATTTATTGATGCCTGATTTCCCTCGCCAAGGCTCGGACACTCTTTAGTTTTAATGAGTTCGTTGTTTTTTAGTCTTTAAGAAGACCTTCAACAGGATATTGGGAAAGGGTTAGCGTTAAGGTTGGACAGACGTGGGTTTGCTCTTTTAAAACTATATTTCACTGATTAGACCTGGGTGCTTTTCTATTATCTTGCAAATGTTTTGACTCAGCTTTCTCAACAGACAAGTGGTGGCATAGGTCCAGACTGTGCTTACCTTTTCAGCCCTGTTATTAACACAAATCCAAAACCATATTTCACATATGTTACTCTCTACACTGGTTGTCCTTGTTATGTAGTAGCTGTATAGCTCAGTAGGTAAGGACGATGGCTTTCCTGCTGGAGAGAGGGGGGTTCAAACCCTGGTTATTAAAAGTGCCCTTTGTTATTTACTGATGAATGCCAAAGATTGTCTATGGATCCAAGGAGGTGTGGTATTGTATGAGGAAGTCAGGAGTTGCAGAGAAGTATGTAGGAGTGTTGCAGGATACGTATGAGGGAAGTGTGACAATGGTGAGGTGTGCGTTTGGAATGACAGATGGGTTCAAGGTTGAGGTGGGATTACATCAAGGATCGGCTCTTAGCCCTTTCTTGTTTGCAATGGTGATGGACAGGTTGACGGACAAGATCAGGCAGGAGTCTCCATGGACGATGATGTTCGCGGATGACATTATGATCTGTAGCGAGAGTAGGATGCAGGTTGAGGAGAGCCTGGAGAGGTGGAGGTATGCACTGGAGAGAAGAGGAATGAAAGTCAGTAGGAGCAAGACGGAATACCTATGTGTGAATGAGAGGGAGGACAGTGGAATGGTCAGGATGCAAGGAGTGGAGGTGACAAAGGCATTTGAGTTTAAATACTTGGGGTCAACTGTCCAAAGTAACGGGGAGTGCAGTAGAGAGGTGAAAAAGAGAGTGTAGGCAGGTTGGAGTGGGTGGAGAAGTGTGTCAGGAGTGATTTGCGACAGAAGGGTATCAGCAAGAGTTAAAGGGAAAGTTTACAAGATGGTTGTGAGACCAGCTATGTTATATGGTTTGGAGACAGTGGCACTGACGAAAAGACAGGAGGCGGAGCTGGAGGTGGCAGAGTTGAAGATGCTAAGATTTTCACTGGGAGTAACGAAGAAGGACAGGATTAGGAACGATTATATTAGAGGGACTGCTCAGGTTGGACAGTTTGGAGACAAAGCAAGAGAGGCAAGATTGAGATGGCTTGGACATGTGTGGAGGAGAGATGCTGAGTATATTGGGAGAAGGATGCTGAATATGGAGCTGCCAGGGAAGAGGAGAAGAGGAAGGCCAAAGAGGAGGTTTATGGATGTGGTGAGGGATAGTTAAAGTTATCATGTGATAGTTAAAGCATCAGCTGGACTATCTTACATCCACTTGTGTGTGTGTGTTTTTTTTTCTTTCAATTTTTCCCACACAGTTGTCCAACCTTGGGGGTCGTCCCAGGTCATCCTCTGTGTGGAGTTTGCATGTTCTCCCCATGTCTGTGTGGGCTTCCTCCGGGTGCTCCGGGTTCCTCCCACAGTCCAAAGACATGTAGGTCCGGTGAATCAGCCATACTAAGTTGTCCCTAGGTGTGAATGTGTCCGCCCTGTGATGGAGTGGCAGCCATTCCAGGGTGTCTCCCCACCTACTGCCCAATGACTGCTGAGATAGGCTCCAGCACCTCGCAACCCTAAGCAGGATAAGCTGCTTGGATAATGGATGGATGACCCCCCCCCTTTTCTTCCCAATTGTACCTGGCCAATTAACCCACTCTTCTAATTCGCCCCGGTCACTGCTTCACCCCCTCTGCCGATCCGAGGAGGGCTGCAGACTACCACATGCCTCCTCCGATACGTGAGTCACCAGCCGTTTCTTTTCACCTGACAGTGAGGAGTTTCGCCAGGGGGATGTAGCACATGGGAGAATCATGCTATTCCCTCTGGCCACAAACGACCAGAGGAGGTGCTAGTGCAGCAAGCAGGACACATACCCACATCCAGCTTCCCAACTGCAGACACGGACAATTGTGTCTGTAGGGATGCCCAACCAAGCCGGAGGTAACACAGGGATTCGAACTGGCAATCCCTGTGTTGGTAGGCAATGGAATAGACCGCTACGCTACCCAGATGCCAGCCGGACTATCTTACATCCACTTGTGTGTGTCTTTGTCTTTCTGGTGGTTGGATCCTACCAGATAAGGAAGAAACATGTGGCTGTGACATGATCCATTGCTTCCGGGAATGAGAACACCTGGACTGAGTCAGAAGAAAGGTGTCAATGAAGGGGGGGAGGATATGACAGAGTCCAGTAAAACAGCTGTGCTATAGATGAGTGAAAGGGATGGGGGTGTAGTCTTTAGTGTGAAGGGAAGAGAAGGGGTAATAGCAGGGGAGTAGAAGAGGGATAAAACAAGATGAGTGTAACAAACAGAACGGAGGTTAGATAAAGAGCTGATGGGGATAGCCTGTCTAGCTTCTCTAGTTTGGAGCTGTACTCCGCTGTTATCTTGGGTTTCATTTCAAATACCAAGTCTATGGCTCAGCCAGAAGCATGGGGAAACTGCTTTCACATGATCTTAATGTAGTACTTTTTTAAAATGAAATATAACATATTTAGGGAGGATAATTGCAAATGTATGTGTTTGAAATTGGAAATGGCACATTTTGGCAAAGAAGGTTGTGCTTCAAAATGTACATCATATTTACATACATATGGTTTTACTGTCAGGAATATCTGTGGGTGGCTTCATTTGATTTGCTGGTGATGGAGTAATTGGCAGCTATGCTATATAATTTGTCCGAAACCCAGTCTGGTCAAAGTCAGCAATGGTAATCATCCACAACTGTAACCCTGAGGTTACAGGTCTACTTGTGTAGACTTCAACTACAACTGTGAACATGCTTGGCTAATAGTCCTTAACTTCCAAATCATTAGCTACCAAAAGTTTATGTATCCTATGATTTAAATGGAACTGGGACAAATATCTCTTCAAAGATATGAGTCAGATGCCGGGATGACTGATCCCTGCTGGGGTTTTGTTAAACCCGTGGTGATGCACATTAAGTGCCAGGTAAACCAGGTGTTCCTCCCAACCAAGGTTGCTGAGCCCAACGTGTAAGCCAATAATATTAAAATAGAAAAGTATTACAATCTCACAAAGATAAATAAATTGATAAATAAACCCATATTCCGGAATGTATCCGTGTTTCGAATGTAGTGAATTCAGGGGTGGCCGGGAAGTGAACCCGGGTCGCCCTCACCACGGGCGACTGAGCTAACCAGTCAACTAAAGGGTCGAACCTGCTAGCCGAGGGCTAGCGAGTCTAGTCATCCATGGTCGTTACACTACCCCCCTCCTTCGGGGAGCGTGTCCCCGCGCTTCAGCATATCAGTTCCCTCACGCCTCTGGGCACACGCGCTTCCGACGGCCTCACGGTCTCACCATCCCACTTCTGACAACAATGTAGTGAATTGAGGGGGCAGCCAAGAATCTGCCGCAGCCGGGAACCGAACCCGGATAGCCCAGACCATGGGCGACTCCACTAAGCAGTCAACTACTACTACTACTTTCGGCTGCTCCCGTTAGGAGTCGCCACAGCGGATCATCCGCCACTAAGCAGTCAACTAAAGGGATTAATTGGCATTAGTGACGTGCTATAGACTTGCTTGGGTTGTGCTTTTATGAAGTCCAAAAGTCATATTCAATTTAATAGCAAAAGCAAGGAGGACACATCGGTATAAAAGGATTTTAGATTCAAAGTTACACTGAATTTCAACATGTTTCCCTGAAGGTTGGGAATGTCTGTTCACAAATTCAGGCACCATATACATTAATTGGCTAGAAAACGTATCGACTAGACATGTTATCAATTCCTCCAGGCACGCGCCCAAAGTAGGCTAGTATAGCTATCCTGGAAAACTGTGACGCAGTTCTTATTGTTGGTCCTTAGTTTGTGTAAACAGTGTGTTGTGTACCTCCAGCAGATTCCTCACATATTGGTCACTATTGATCCAAACATTGCCACGGTCTCTAAACAATAATAGTCCTTGTGATCCACTGATATGTAGGCTAGGAGATAAGCCAGTGAGAGAGAAGTGAATACTCCTTGTTGTGCATCAGCACTGTATGGAGAACACTGCTGTGAATGAGGATATGTGTGTGATGACAATATGCTTCCTGTTCATTTGAGATGTTTGAAAAGTGTTTTAAGGCCCTGACTTCTATATGTGAGACTATGCTAGATTTGTGATTGTCTTATATTGTCTTAGACTTGTCAGGTTAAGTACATTATTGCATCTTTTGTCAACATATGTACCCATCTGTGTGTGCATATTTACTGAACACTTTTTTTTTGTAATTCCTCCAAGAGGTTCCCCAATATGAGTTTGATTCCTATTATTGGCCCAAATTGTACTCCGCAAAGACTATGTGCTTAAAATAAGAACATGGGGGGGGGGGGCACTGTAATGTAGCACAAGCAGGTGAGGATGTGTCTTTGTTACAGTTTCTCAATAAACAGCAATTTTATATCATCTTGTCACATGATGTCAAAGCTTTTGTTAGCTTATGTTAAGCACCTCTATGATTGCATTACAATCCACTCTAAAGCATGAGCTTTTTTTCTTTTTCTTTTTTCTTTTGTAGGATTTTCCCCTCCTTTTCTCCCTAATTATACTTGGCAAATTACCCCACTCTCCCGAGCCATCCCGGTCACTGCTCCACCCCCTCTTCTGATCCGGGGAGGGCTGCAGACTACCACATGCCTCCTCCAATACATGTGGAGTCGCCAGCCGCTTCTTTTCACCTGACAGTGAGAAGTTTCACCAGGGGGATGTAGCACGTGGGAGGATCCCGCTATTCCCCTTAGTTCCTCTTCCCCAACGAACAGGCACCCCAACCAACCAGAGGAGGCGCTAGTGCAGTGACCAGGACGCATAACCACATCTGTCTTCCCACCCACAGACACGGCCAATTGTGTCTGTAGGGACGCCTGACCAAGCCGGAGTTAACATGGGGATTTGAACCGTCGATCCCCGTTTTGGTAGGCAACAGAATAGACTGCTATGCTACCCTTGTTTTGCTTTTGTTAACCAAAAACTGAAATTGTTTTAACCTATAGAACCACACTATAAACTCTAAATAAATACAGAGTCATCTGTGATATTGTGAATGTGAAACAACAATTGGTTTCCATTAAAAATAAAGAAGTCGCCTCTATCAAGAGGTTCCAAGTGGATGTATTAAGTTTTATTTTGTCTTACAGGCAAGCTAGCCCCTGAACTGTCTGGTGTACAGTATAATATCCTACAACAGCCTGTAACAGTTGTAGGAGTGTACTGTCTGCAGTTTTGTGTCCATCCACCTTAGGACCTCTAAGACCTCCAGTCCTTGAGAAGTCTAACATGCAAAAAAATCAAGAGAAAGTCAAAGATAGTTGATGAAGACAATAACGGCAGCATGGGATGAGAACAGAAACAAAGAATTAGTGTGGTTTACAATAATGGGTTCATATTTCAGAAGTTCGAAAAAAGAGGAAAAAGTGCTGAAAGTTCAATAGAAATTAAGGTAATGGAGACAGTGGTACTTGGGGTGTAGGTTTACATGAAGTGATGCACAGAAATTGTGCATAGTGTCAGATGGTGAGGGGGGTCATAAACCTTTCCAGCGTTAGAAACACAGCTTTTAGAAGGGTTCATCTCTTTTCATAACTGTCAACTATACCAGCATGCAGAAATGGAATCTGTACGGCAAAATAAATAAATGAATGAATGAATGAACGAATGAACGATTGAATAAATAAATAGATTGATTGCAAATACTATTTTGTTGGAAAAATATGTAATGCAACTTTAATGCAATCGTTGCACAATATTTGAATTATGAATCTATTTTGACACCTCAAGCATCACGGTAACTTCACTCGCCCTCTTCAATAAAAGCACAGTATTCAGCAAACAGCAAACAAAACATTAATTTATATGACAGCCATGTTATATATACAAATCCCAACAACATATGACAATATATTGAAAGCTTGCGCAAAAATCTGATTAATAACCGCTGCAAACAGGAAAGCCATCTAGTCCAGCAAAACCTCATCCAAAACTCATCATCTTTCAGTCTGTGGGGTAACATTGTGGAACAGTGAGCACGGAACTCAAACAACGTACAAAGAAGAAGTACAAAGGACTGATTAACAAGAGATATAGGGATGAGGAAGAGTTGTGTTAACTGTTAAGTATTATTTATCTCTAAACATTTCTGATTACATTTTTTTTCTATGACTCCAAGTGGATATTTGAGTTGTACGTAGCACTGAGATCTGTTTATTCTTGGTACAGGACATTAGGATATGTTTTTCTTTTTCTTTCTTTTTTCTCTTTCTCTCGTGTTTTGATGTGATTTTTTTTCTCTTATTGTTCACAGTAGCTGAGTTTGTATTGTGCAGCACAACTTGCATTGAATGTGTACTATACAGTACAGTGGGAATTGAGTTTGAAATGTATAGTAGCTGAATTAACTCGAGACTAGGTGAGAAGAGGTAGGATAAAATAAGTGTATACTTCCTCCTCTTCCTTTTCCAACATGTGACAAATAGTCTGATGCATATGGAGATTTGTTCACTGAGTTTCATGTGTGGATTTGTTGATCACTTCAGATTATTGGCAATGGCTCATCTGTATGTTATATCCTGCTTATTTACATGCTCGAAATAAGTCATCATCATCATTATCATTATCATCATCATCTTCATCTAGACTGTTCACTGACCTCAGTTATAAATCCCTTCAGATTATCTGAAAACTAGAGAATTCTGTTCAAGCTATTTAGAAATAGTCTCATGTAGTGTGAAGAAAGTTATGTTGGGGGTTCACTGTCTTCTTGACTGCAATTTTTGGTAACACTGCGAAGGTTATCATACTGATTCTTTTACGGTGTTTTATACACTATAATACTGATACACTGATATACTTCTTAGTGTAAGTCGACGTTGGAAAGAGAGTACATTAATCCACCTTGTACAGTAATAATAATAATAATAATAATTACATTTAGTACTTTTCTAGACACCCAAAGCGCTTCACACCACCAATGTGTAGCACCCACTTTGGTGATGCACGGCAGCCATTTGGCACCAGAACGCTCACCACACATCAGCTTGAGGTGGAGAGGAAGGAACCATTGAGCAAATTACATGGGGGGATGATTAGGTGGCCAGATGGAGAGAGCCAGGTTGGGAATTTTGCCAGGACACCGGGGAACCCCCTACGCTTTGCGATAAGTGCCATGGGATCCTTAATGACCACAGTGAGTCAGGACCTCGATTTAACGTCTCATCTGCAGGATGGCATCTCCTACAGCACAGTGTCTCTGTCACTGCAGTGGGGCATTGGGATTTGATATTTGTTGTTGTGTTTGTTTTTTAAATTTAGGACCAGGGGGAAAACTGCCCCCTGCTGGCCCACCAACACCACTTCCGCACATGTTGGTATGGCTGCCGGCCAAATCTTGCCGGTAATATTAAGGAGATATTGGCCAGTGTTCAGAAAAAAACTGTAGTTTGGAAGGAATTACTAAGCATATTGGCCAATGACTAAATGCTCTGTCACTGATAATAGCCCACTTACTGTTATCATGAAAGGGTGAGTCAGAGAAACGAGTCAGCAATGTGAAGAAGCACTGCACACATTCAAATACATCACACACACACACACACACACACACACACACACACACACACACACACACACACACACACACACACTTGAAGGGAGATTTCACAGATTGTTTTGTGTATGCATAACCAGTACTGATGAGTAATGTAGTCGATTGAAGCAATAAAATCCACAGTGTATCTAGAGTATATTGACAGAGATATCAGTGTTGTCCTGCTCACAGGGTTTTTCCCACAGCATCCACACCTACCAGAATGCATTGCATATTACCTTCTGTATCCATCCATTATCCAAACCGCTTATCCTGCTCTCAGGTTCGGTTTGCGGGGATGCTGGAGCCTATCCCAGCAACCATTGGACGGCAGGTGGGGAAACACCCTGGACAGGCCGCTAGACCATCACAGGGCCGATATACACACACACATTCACACCTAAGGGCAATTTAGTATGGCCGATTCACCTGATCTACATGTTTTTGGACTGTGGGAGGAAACACATGCAGACACGGGGAGAACATGCAAACTCCACACAGACGATGACCTCCAAGGTTGGACTACCCCAGGGCTCAAACCCAGGACCTTCTTGCTGTGAGGCGACCACGCTAACCACTGCGCCACCGTGCTGCCCCACCTTCTGTATCGTTGTCCATAAAATTATCTGCACTAGTCTTGTGGGATCTCATTCATACCAATGGAAAGGTTGCTTTATTGAGTGAATAAGGATGTGTTTTGGGGAGTGTTTAGAGTAGATTAGAGTATTAGAAACCCTGCAAGGCTGTAGCTTTTCTGGCCAACCAAATGACGTCACAATACATCATTTGGTGGCCACAAAAAAAACAAGGTCTCACTGCTGCTCCAAAGATGAAGAAGCAATGGGAAACAATTGCAGGTGTTTTTCATGGGCTAACCCTGTCGCAGATAGACAGAGATAAGGTTGTAAATTGCTGAATTTTCCCTTTAAGGTGCGGTCAAGGGATGTGTTGTGCATCTGCAACCATTGTCTAAACAGAAATTTTACTAAAACAATGGCAACTGTAGGTGGCGAGGGCATCTCCCTTCTGATACCAATACCTGAATGGGACCGGGATGAGACAAAATAGGTTAAAAAAAAGGTCCTTGGTGGATCTGATTATGTGAATCTGAATCACCTGACACTTAGCAGTATTCACTCATAAACAGTCCATGTTTTCCTCTAAGTGTGATGATTTGCTTGATCTGAAAAGAGGATTAGCTCCAGACGACAAAGGGGTACGCTTTAGGAGAAGAACTCTCATGGTCATTTTGCTTTATTTCCCCAATATCACATATGGTTTTTATAGCCCTTTCTTCTGAGAAAAATCTAAATTATTTTATTGTTTTATTCATGCTTTTGTGCAAGACAGGTTGTTAGTTGTCCAGCATCTATTGAATGATTAGCCAGGCGGCATCTTTTAGTCAATGAAGGAAACACATCTGTCGCCGTCATATACTGAGTTTGATAGATCTGAGGCATTACTGAAAAAGCAATGTGGTTTTTTTTGGGGGGGAGGTTTCCTACCCTTTTTCTCCCCAATTGCATCCGGCCAATCACTCCACTCTGGGGAGGGCTGCAGACTACCACATGCCTCCTCCGATACACATGTGGAGTCGCCAGCTGCTTCTTTTCACCTGACAGTGAGGAGTTTCGCCAGGGGGACATTACGCGTGGGAGGGTCACGCTATTCCCCCCAGTTCCCCCTCTCCCCCGCCCCGAACAGGCGCCCTGACTGCCCAGAGGAGGCGCTAGGGCAGCGACCAGGACACACACCCACATCTTGCTTCCCACCCGCAGGCACGGCCAATTGTGTCTGTAGGGACGCCCGACCAAGCCAGAAGCAACACGGGGATTCGAACCGGGATCCCCGTGTTGGTTGGCAATGGAATAGACGACTACACTACCCGGACACCCACAACGGAAACATCCTTAATTGACAACAGACATAAGTTGTAATAACAGCCTTTTTTTTTTGTTGCCGTTTTTACTTACGACTTTGATTTTAATTTGTTTTGTGTGAAATGCCTTTGTATACCCCAGCTCTGAAACATTCTCTCATTTCATGAATCAGATGAGGGATGTTAATCATATAACCTGTTAATTAGTTGAACGAGATGAAAGTAGAGCCTATGTAGATGAACTATGTGTCCTAGGACAGCCATCAAAAGTGGCTTCACGTTGACGTGGGTGAGAAATGTGCATTCATCTTAAAGAGCAGATGTGTCAATGATGCTCAACAACAAATCATTAATCATAAATCACACACACACACACACACACACACACACACACACACACACACACACACACACACACACACACACACACACACACACACACACACACACAACACACAAATATACACTCCAAGATGCAATTTTGCCACCACGCCATTCATCATATGATAAAGTGGATGGTGAGTCCAAACTCTCAGTGTGCGGGCACAGGGTTGCCTTGAACTTGAACCACTTGCCTTGCCAGGTTGTGTCAAAAGATTCTTTTAGATCTAATATTCTGTAAAGCTTCAGCAATTCCTTTATTGCTGTCACATTTCCCCCTGGTCTCTCCTCTATGCCCTTTTGAACTCAGCACACCCTGAATTCCACCGTATTTACTTGTCATGTACCTACAAATGGTAATAACAAATGGAGCTGAACTTAATAATAGACACAACTGATCAACATGTTTTTTGACTCTTCAATTTAAAAAAAAAGGACACCCGTGAAAAGTGAGCGCTAGCACGGAGGCCAAACACGGGAGAGATTTATAGAGAATCTGCTTTGAGTACTCACAGGTTCTTGGATTTCTTCTTCTTGGTCCCGTCAGGGCCAACTTCACAGCTACAGGGAGATCCGACGCTCAGCTGGGAGGAGAGGAACGAGAGAACACATGGCATCATCCACTCGCCACGCTTGGTTGGGGCCCAGCAGCCACACACAATTAGCTATGGATAGCTACAGCAGCCGATAGCATGCTAGGCGGCTGGCAGGCTTTAATGCACTTGGCTAGGTTAGAGAGTGTGTGTGTGTGTGTGTGTGTGTGTGTGTGTGTGTAGTTGGCAGGTTGGTTCAGTTCATTAAACACAGCCAGCCACCTTAGTGGTTAATCCATAAGAAAACCCCCGAGAAGAATTCCCATGAGTCGCTTTCCAAAGGGGCGTGTAGGGCAGATTGTAAGTATAAAGTATGCAAATGAGTGTGTTGCAAAACAGCAGAACTGGAGTTTTGAGAGACTGAGTGGTTTTTATTAGTCTGCTGCCGTGCTTTATGCTTAAAGTGTTGAGGAAAAATCCTGGTTTCGTATTACATGTCTACTAACCCACCACACTGATTGGCTGCAGAAAATGGGAGCGTGTTTTCGGGGTGGGGAAGAGGTCACTTGCTAGTAATCGTATGGCCTGAAGTTTCCCCAGAGTGTGTATGTCGGTGTGTGTGAGAGAGAAAGATCAGCCTCAAAGAATGACCCATTGTGTTGTATGAGCACACGTTTCAACATGAGCTAATGCCAGGCCACAGATGGTAACACATGCTGTGTGTGTGTGTGTGTGTGTGTGTGTGTGTGTGTGTGTGTGTGTGTGTGTGTGTGTGTGTGTGTGTGTGTGTGCGTGTGTGCGTGTGTGTGCGTGTGTGTGTGTGTGTGTGTGTTGGGTGTGCACGCACATTGTGTTTGTATAGCTATTGTATTGAACAACAATCAACAATTCCTATCCTAAACCGGAGTGTCATTAAACACACATTTCCTACGTTATGAATACAATCTATGGCCTCAGTTCCTCCCCTTTGTTTCATAAACACACAAATAGGTAAGCTCTTACACCAGCTACTTAACACAAAGCCCTATTGTGCTTTTGCATTGTCATTAAACTTAGTCAATGCTGTGCCAATATATCTATTTAAATTCAAGTCAAATATGATTAGCCAACTGAACTGACTACACAAGAGTACACAACTTGGTACAAAATGTATAAATCTATGGGATCATAAGAACACATAAAACTTTTCAGATATACACTTCTTTCATGCCCCACCACCTTTTCTCCCCAATTGTCCCCGACCAATTACCCCACTCTTCGCTGCTCCACCCCCTCTGCCGATCCGGGTTGGGCTGTAGACTACCACATGCCTCCTCCGATACATGTGGAGTCGCCAGCCGCTTCTTTTCACCTGACAGTGAGGAGTTTCACCTGGGGGGGTGTAGCGCATGGGAGGATCACGCTATTCCCCCCAGTTCACTCTCCCCCCTGAACAGGCGCCCCGACTGACCAGAGGAGGCGCTAGTGAAGCGACCAGTACACATACCCACATCTGGCTTCCCACCACATGGCCAGTTGTGTTTGTAGGGATGCCCGACCAAGACGATGAAAACACAAGGATTCGAACTAGTGATTCCTACGTTGGCAGGCAACGGAATAGACCGCCATGCCACCCGCACGCCCCCTTTCATGTCTTTTTATGTTAGACAAACTTGACGTAATGATTTTTCATGGATCTTATTTATGTTAAAATCAAGCTTCGCAAACCTCACAGACCAGCTGACATTTCGGGCTGTGGCGCTCCCCACTGCCTTTCAGGCGTCACAGCAACTAAAATGTACAGAACATGCCAACGCTCAAGAGTGGTTTAGCATTGTGCTCGTGAGCTGTAGGCTGTCAGCATTTTCATTTCATTATCAATATCTGAACGATGAAAAGTGACACAAACATTTCTTCCTGGTGAGGTCAGGACACAGTGGACCCAGAACAGCATGTGAAAAGTGAAAATGAACACCTCATACTGGCCCTGTCAGCAGCTCAGTGTGGAGTAAGAACAGAACTCAAACATGGTCGGTGATAATGGGTAGAGAGTACAACAAAAATTCAACTCCGTACTGTGCATTTTCAAAACAGGCAAAATGACAAATGTTTGAGTGCGTATTTATTTGACATTTACCTTTCTTGTAAGTAAAGTTTGTTTAAAAAGACTTATGTATGATTTTACGACTAGAGAGTGTTGAGATGTCTCTGTTGTAGCAACCCGAGTGGGAACGAGACGCTCAAGGTGATATATCATAAGCATCCGCAGCTCGAAAACAGACACAAGCAACGTCAACTTTGCATTAATAATGACATAATTGACCGAATGACACTTAATAACAAGTCATAAACATTCATAAAGACTCCTTCATGTTCATGACAGGTGTCATGTTATGGTTATGACAGTGTCACATCAGTCTTATGGACACCCCAGAATTGACTCCCGTCCCATGGGAATTCTGCAGGAGTCCCGTGTCCCACGGGACTCCAGATGTCAGGATTTAGTGGATACATCTGTCTGGACCAGACAGACATTCACTTTGTCAAAAAAGGTTGAAGTATCTGCATCATGATGAGCACAAATTCTTTGATTCCCTTCAAATTCAACAGCCACGTGCTAATGGGTTTTTTTCTAATTAAGTAATTAAGAGTGTTGCATTCAGTTAGTTGCAACTTGTTTAATGATTTATACCAGTGAGGTTATATGCATAGGGGCGGCAGTGGTTCGCGCAGTCGCCTCACAGCAAGAAGGTCCTGGGTTTGAACCCCGGGGTTGTCCAACCTTGAGGGTCATCCCGGGTCATCCTCTGTGTGGAGTTTGGATGTTCTCCTCGTGTCTGAGGTGGGTTTCCTCCGGGGGCTCCGGTTTCCTCCCACAGTCCAAAGACATGTAGGTCAGGAGAATCGGCCAAACCAAATTGTCCCTAGGTGCGAACGTGTCTGCCATGCGATGGACTGGCGACCTGCCCAGGGTGTTTCCCCGCCTTCCGCCCAATGACTGCTGGGATAGGCTCCAGCATCCCGCGACCCTAATTACAATAAGCAGCTTGGATAATGGATGGACGGATGAAATGCTTAGGCTAACATCCACTAAAACACATTTGGATAGATGTTCCGGTGCACCCTCGACCAGACGACCCCACAAAATATTGGTGGTCAATGCACCTGCATTTGTGGTTAGACATGGTCTGAGCTGGCAGAGGTGTAACCGGAATGTCAAGCCAAAATATACAACAAAATGTTACTGCAATATATTAAATGGAGCCCTATCTGCCAGCATGAATTTAGATGGCGCTAAGCAGTAGCGGAGCTGCTGGTGCTGGTGCAGTAGGCACAGACACAACACAGGATTAAAGGTTAAACACAACAATAAACAAATCAAAAGATGGATGGATACAGAGGCTTTTTGCACTATCTTGCTAGTTTGTTTATTTTCCTTGTTCCCATTTCCTGTGTAATCTGTCTTTGTACGCCCGGGCAAAACTGCCTTCTAGGGCACATGCAAGTGCTTGGTTAAAGCATATAGGCAAACACTTAGGCGTGCATCGGTGTCAGTGGATCACACATCCACACAAACGCCCCGGTGCTTAACCTAAACCTAACTTCACACAGTATCATATCAGCAAAAGGAACCTTTTTTTTAAAGATTTTATCCATCCATTTATCATTTTATCAAATTGCTATGGTTACGTTTTGCAAAATTCGACGTTTGAGACAATTCAGTGTAATTCTGTCATTCAAATGACAGAATTACACTGAACGTGTCTGCCCTGCGATGGACTGGCGACCTGTCCAGGGTGTTTCCACACCTTCTGCCCAATGACTGCTGGGATAGGCTCCAGCATCCCGTGACCCTAATTAGGATAAGCAGCTTGGATAATGGATGGACGGATAAAATGCTTAGGCTAACATCCACTAAAACACATTTGGATAGATGTTCCGGTGCACCCCCGACCAGATGACCCCACAAAATATTGGTGGTCAACGCACCTGCATCTGTGGTTAGACATGGTCTGAGCTGGCAGAGGTGTAACACACATATCCCAACTAAACAAAACATCACTGTCCAAGGGAGTGAAAGCCAGCCAGGATGACTGTCAGAATCGCTGGTCTTCATGGGCTAGCAGTTAGCTTAGCCTGCCCTGCTTCAGCATCCTGTCAGACTGTTTCCTCTTCAGGCCCAGCTCCGGGCAGGGCCGTGGTCCTTGGGCCTACCGGACACAGCAGACCGGGCTCCCTCAGCTGATCCAACACCAGCTCTCCCAGCCATCAAACAAAGACAAAACTTAGACGCAGATGTGGACAAATACACTGCATGGACTGTATTATCACCCTCAGGTGTCTTGTAGATTAACAGCTTCAAAGATCACACACACGGACACATGCACATGCACAGACACATGCATGCGTACATGCACATTCTTGCACACATGTGTGCGCGCGCGCACACACACACACACACACACACACACACACAAAGGAAATAAAAGCTTTAAAACACAGTGGCGGGCAGCGTATCCCGTCAGCATGGAGTCATTCATCGAGGGGATATCAGTACAAATCACACCATGTAGACATGGAAGATCAGAAGGGGATTGTCTGGTTGCAAAGTCCGCCTCCATACCTTTCTCTCTACCTGAGTGCGAGGAGTAGTGGCTGATTCACACCAGGTTGCTATGTTCCAGACAGATGAGATCACGATGAATACACATCCAGAAGGCTCAAAGGCATTTGCTCTACCATTAGCAGGTTGCCAATCACACACATTCTAGAATACATACACTCTGGAATACACACACTCTAGAATGCACACACGCTGGAATGCATGCACTCTAGAATGCACATGGACGCGCACGTACACACACTTCAGAATACACACCCTAGAATCATGATGCTTCAAACTGGATGGCACTCCCAGATGACATGCCATGGGATTTAATTTGCTTTGTGACTTCAAGACATATGTACAGCTTACAGCTACCGAGTAACAGAAGAGCCTCGCATGTTGTATCCATGCTGAAAGTTAAAAAGGAAGTCATCTGGTGGCAGGGCCTTTTCCTATTGGGCCCCGTTCTTGTGGAATAACCTGCCTGCTGCCATCAGACCATCTGAGTCTGGTGAGTCCTTTAAATCCAAACCTAAAACTCATCTTTTTGTCTTAGCTTATAATTAGTTGCCTTTAAGTTGAGTGCTTCACAACTTGTACTGCATGGCGGGTCGGTTTCAGTCTCAATGAATTTACCAACCACTGTTCTGCCGACGAGATTATAGCGTATTGATTATGACTAATTGATGACTTAATTGATTATGACTAATTACTACTGCAAACTATTCTCTTCTCTCACATGTCTTTTCTCTCTTTCTGAATGATGTCTTCTCCTTTCTCTTTTTCTGTGTGTGAATGGTGTCATGTGAGTCTCCACTGTGTGCACAAGCAGTCAGTCCTCCTCCCAGGTCTCCGTGGTGACGGTAGTCGCCACCTGGATGCTGCCTGCCATTCCCCTCATCACATTTTCTTTTTATATATCTTCTGTTATCTTCTTTCAATGTATTCTGTAAATTGTGTAAACACAACATCCATTGCATGTTGTCCGTCTGAGAGATCCCTCCTCTGTTGCTCTCCCTGAGGTTTCTTCCTATTTTTTCTCCCTGTTAAAGGGTTGTTTTTTTTTTAGGGAGTTTTTCCTTATCCGATGCGAGGGTCTAAGGAGAGGATGCTGTGTTGCTGTAAAGCCCACTGAGGCAATTTGTAATTTGTGATATTGGGCTATACAAATAAAATGGACTTGACTTGAAACAGTAAAAATAAAAGGTATGGTATTACTAAATAGGTCAGAGGTCGTTTGTCTAATGTAAGATGATACGTAGGTGCAGAGAATTTTGTCTTCTCTGTCTTTTGTCACACAGATGTATATACACGACACTTATTCAGATACACAAAGAAACACACTAAAAATTAAATCACTACCTGGTAAAAGCAGGAGTAAACTGAAGACAACAAGTACCATTAAATTGCAACATCCACATTAATAACTAACTTTAAATTAATGGCCTTTAAATTTGCCGCTTAGTCCGCCAAATCTAAGGGAATTTCACTTCTTATTCTGCTGCTGGCTGCTCCCGTTAGGGGGCGCCACAACGGATCATCTGTATCCATCTCTTCCTGTCCTCTGTATCTTCCTCTGTCACACCAGCCACCTGCATGTCCTCCCTCACCACATCCATAAACCTCCTCCTTGGCCTTCCTCTTTTCCTCTTCCCCAGCAGCTCCATATTCAGCATCCTTCTCCCAATATACCCAGCATCTCTCCTCCACACATGTCCAAACCATCTCAATCTTGCCTCTCTACAACTTTCCAAAACATGTCAGCTTTTGCGAGGTGATTATAGGCTTTTAGACAGTCCAATCCATAAAACTGGTTAAAGTTAATTTCTTTTTACTGAATGTGAGACACATATTTGCTCCTGAGCTGTGTCTAGTTTGGCATAACGTGCTTTTGATTGCATTGGGTGGCTATTTTTCATTTCAAAGTACAAAAAGGAATGAAGTAGTCCTATTTATACAGGCCAGTTTTTAAAGGTCGTTGGAAGTGTGGAATCCAGACACAGAGAACTTATTTTTCACACCTTCAGCCTCTTATTTTGACTGGGTGTGTCCGCATACCATTGTTGTTATCCAAGTATTGGGTCAATTTTTAGTCATATTAAGTTCACTGACAACCCCTTTCATAAGCAAGCACATGTACCTTTACTAGCCTAAACACCCAAAGACAACTTTTTTTGCTTTAATTTATGAAGTAATTGTTGATTGCACAGTGTAATGGCCATAGAATAATGACAACATCGGCGCCCAGACTGGTTCCCTATAAGCCTCGCTTTCACCATGCAATTCTGTCTGCCATCAGGTACGATCTCGCGGGAAAATGAAGTGCGTCAACCATTGTGCAACCAAAATAGAAAGAGGATAGTGATTTTGCTTTCCCCGGTAGCTATAGGTAGCTATCCCCAGTAGCGGAAATGGTGGATGGTGGAACAACTGAAGTGGCAGTGGAAACTCTACCCGGCAAGAGAAAAATAACCCGATTGAGAAAGGAGGCAAAGAAGGCGAAGAGGGAGACTTATAGATACAGAGTTAAAACAAAAGTGAATCTCGGACGGGCATTCACTCAATGGACTCAATGGACTGAGGCCCTCTCAAGTCCCAGGTGTTGTATCGAACTCTGTTTCCCCATCGAGATCTGTTTCCCCCAAGCCCGATGAAAGCATTCGTATTGAAACAGGTTAGCTTTCGGTAACGATTAGGTTAGGGTAAGCATTAGGTTAAGCGTAGGGTTAGGTTGAAGTTAAGTTAAGGTTAGGGTTAGGTTGAGGTTGAAGTTACGTTAAGGTTAATCAAGTGTCCCAGTGTTGTAATGAATTCTGGCTAGGGGGAAACGTTCTCGATGGGGAAACAGAGTTCGATACAACACCTGGGACTTGAGAGGGCTCCAAACCGACATTCAGTTGTCATTCTTTCTACTGGATCAGTAAGTAACACAACCTGCCTACTTATTAATACTACCGGATGTTTTACTCTGCCTTTATTATAGCACGGAGATCAGAGTTTCTAGTTCAAATCGGAATACTTACAGTTTTTTCTTGCTTTGGCAAATATGTAACTTGTGATAATGGGCTTTACAAATAAAATTGACTTGACTTGGACAGTAGCTGTACTGCTAATAAACGGAAAGAAGGTCTGCTTGTTTTTGCAACAGGGATACAAACAACAGAAACACTTGGAAATGCTGGGGGGGGTTGAAAAGTTGTCTAGAGCTGCTTTATGTAACAGGCTTTTGAAATGAATAAAAACAAGTTTATTTCATCAATTATACATCGTGTCTACTCAGCAAGTTAAGTTTAAGGAGAATTATTATTAGGGATCTAGAACAACCAGTCAAAAATATTTATAGCCTTTCAGAGATTTAGAGTCAAGCATGTGTGTGCTAAAATTACAACTCACTGGATTTATTGTTAAGTCTCTCTCTCTTTCTCTCTCTCTCTCTTTCTCTCTCTCTCTCTCTCACACACACACACACACACAAACACACACACACACACACACACACACACACATTTTTCTCTCTGATATTTCTCTCTCTTTCTCACACATTTCTCTCTCTCTCTCTCTTTGATATTTCTCTCATCTCTCTCTCTCTCTCTCTCTCTCACAAATTTTTTATCCTACTCTCCCTCACTTTCCTTTGCCACATTCCAACTCATTCATGGCTCTCTGGCAGCAAAATCCCACCCAAGCCCTCTTTCACAAAGGCACACACACAGCCTGCACAGTAGGATGGCTGTCTGGGGTAAAGCCAGTGAAGTATAACAAGACCAAGTCTTTTCTAAATATAACTCTGACGTGTGTGTGTGTGTGTGTGCTCACATGCTTCACAGAAAACAACAAGAAAACTCATGGTCTTCCAAAGACCACGGGACTATGCAGATGTTGACACAATGCTAAGGGGTATTAAGATGGTCATACAGATAAAATGATATACACATTTGCATGCACACACACACACACACACACACACACACACACACACACACACACACACACACACACACACACACACACACACGGGTGCACGTGTTGTGGACAAGTCATGCAAATGCACCCGTGTATGTACATATGCATAAAAGACAATTGTATGGGTAAACACATATTAAACATGCTAACATACATTAACAGACACGTGCAACATCTGCAGACACTGACACATGCACAGAGCCAGTGTGTTGGTTACAGGAAGAGTGGAAAGTTTGCTGTCTGCTGGGCGCGAATGTGTGTATGCATGTGAGAGAGGTAGAAAGTGAGAACGAGAAGGAGAGGCAAGATAATGTGATGGAGTGATATGCTTCTTCCCTAATAGGTCTAGGCAGGTAATGCTAGTTGCTTTCTCTCTATGTCTTTTGTTTCACTCCTGCTAGTTTTTTTTTCCATATGTGTATTTCCCTGCCTTTTTCTTTCCACACGTTTAGTCTTTATTCATGCTGTTTGAAAAAGTTAAACGTTTACATTCACACATAGAACCTGTAAATAGAAATTATATAAACCACAAAGAATCACATAAACCAGGCAGAGGAAGTAGAGTCTAGCCCAGCTTTGAAACACACTATCAACCCAGTTGACAAATTAGCTGTTTTTGATTTTTAGAGTATTTAAACACTATTGTGTTTAAACACTATTGTTAGAAGCCCTGAAAATTGAGAATAATTGAATGTCTGGATTAACGTCGAAAGGAGACACTGAACTGAATGAGTGGCTTGTTGACCTTGTTGATCTAACAGTTGTTCAGTTGAATGAAGTATGCAGCTTTGTAAGAACACTCCTCACACCTTGTGTCCCTCAGTAGACTTCCTTATCCGTTTTACAAATGCCCCCCTAACAAATCAGCCCACGCTGCCTTTTTTTTTTAATGAGACATTCCTTGGGCTACTTCCTCCCTTTTCATTCTAGTTTCTTTTATTTGTAAAGTGATTGACAATGCAATATGTGAACAATGTTAAGGGGGCCCCAGCAGTCCCTCAGGGCATCCTTAAACCGTAAGGACCGGTGCTATATGTTGGAACCAAAAGTGTAGCTTCCTGACATTGTGTGACCTGACTCTGTATGTGGGTGTAAGCATGTGTTTATCACAGTGAACAGTGAGTGGAAAGGCCCACTTTTCACCACAATATTGTGTATATCAGGAACTGTCGTGTGCAAGGGCCAAAAATATGGAGGGAGATTGTTAATTTATCCTCTGAAAGTTATTTTTAAACCACAGAATATCATATTCTAATCTGACATTACAGATCATTTTGTGCTTTAGCAAACTGTGTGTCATTGTAAAACAGACCTATTGTTGTAAGCTTTGGGGGGTCAGCTTGAGGGGAATTCCAATAAGTCAGCAGTAACCACGTGCCATGGAGGGCCAGGGGTAAACAGGTTTTCATTCCAACCCAACACTACTGATTTGCACATATTCAACCAAAAAGGAGGACTAAAGAGTGAAATCACCTGTTGTAGAGTCCGATTGGGGAAAAAAACCCTTCATACTCTTGTCCCTCCATGGCACATGGTTGTGTGCCATTGCTATAGTTGATAAGAATGGACAGAGAGGAAGAGGGTAAAAATTATAATGTGTCTCCTAGCCAAGCTTGGAAATCTCAAGAGTAGACACATCAAGATTTTTATAGTTGGATATTAACTCCCGTGAACAAAGCTTACAGTTATTTGTGAGTCCATGATAAATACTGTAAATATACGGTCTATCATCTATTTATCTAGCTAGCTAGCTAGCTAGCTATAATGTATAACGCATGTGCCTTTTATTTATAACTAATTTTCCTCAGAAAGTTCAGTCAATCAGAAAAAGTTTCTTCATGAAATATCCTAGGTCATGATTTTTGAGTGAAAAGTTTTTTTTTTTCAGTAAGACCAACCTAATGCATTACATGTTACTAGTTACATTCATTTGAAAGTAAGCTATTTTACAATGTTAATGTCTGTGTTGAGTAATGCATTACTGATTACACTACTTTCACATTACTGTCACCAAAATAACTGCAGAAGTACGACAAGGCATTATAAAATCGAAGAGGGTAATCCTGTATCAAAAGCGAGTAATCAAAGCAGAGAAGCACATATTTTCCTCGGTTTTAGATCCAAAACTGTTCATTCTGTACTTAAGTAATATATGAACGATATCAAAAATATTGAAATTTGTTCTATTTGTGGATGACACGAATATATTTTGTTCTGGTGAGAATTTACAGAAGGGCCCCAGTTACTTTCTCCTGCTCCATCACTGCAGCATGGATGGACAAAGATGAAAAACCAGGCCGCATAACTGGCTAATCCACTCCACACTGTGCTCCTAGTGCATCTCTGAAGAAACAAGGAAATGCATGGATCACTTCCTCCAACAATCTCTCCACTAGACAAAGAGATTTAAAACCAGTCTCTTGGCTCAAAATGTCCTCCTGATCTGAGACATGCTGGCTTAGTAAGTCCAGCTCTTGCGATCGATCTCCGTACACTGATGGAGCTGAGCATCCTGCAGTGTATCAGTGGGTTATAGAACAGGGGTTCCTCCCCTACGCTTCCATAGATCTGGGAGCAGTCTCTCTTGGTGTTTAAGATTGTTCTCCAAGCTCGGAGGACAGCCTGATAGAAAGTTGTTGTAATAAACTCCATGCCAGCTAGTTCCAGAAGGAACAAATGCTTGTCATAATTCAGGTTCATAATCTTACAAAGCAACACATATGCCGTTTCACTCCAAAGCTGTTGTTTATGATATCATAGTCACTGCACAGTTTGAAAGCGAAAAGTTGTGATACGACTGCAGAGGTCAATCAGGCCCTGGCCACCTTCTAATACTGGTAGAAACAATATAGCAGATTTGATCCAGTGAAAGTCTCCCCAAAACAAGTTCACCAGCCTCTTCTGTAGCTCTCTTATGAGTTTGTCCAGAGGTTCTACAAATGTAAACCGGTGGCATAACATCAAGGCAATCAAGTTATTAACAATCAAGACTCTCACCCTATAGGGCAACTGAGGCTGGATCCAAGTCCATCTAGATTGATCTTTTCAACTAAACCCTCCAAGTTTTTGCTCAGAAAGTGGTCACTGGCAAGGAAGACACCTAAGCATTTAATCCCTTCTGTGTTCCACTGCAGCCCAGCTGGTAATGTTGGCTTCTCTTTACTGTTCCACTCACCCAGTAATAAAGACAAATTGACTTTTGCGGGAGATGCTTGTTCTTATAAGGCTAATATCTGCTTAAGAATTTTAACATCGTTTTGACTTGTTATGAAAGCTGTGACATTGTCAGCGTATGCTGAAAAACTAACTGAATTAGTGATGTTCTCTGAAAAGGTTAACCCTGACAGACCCTGCCTGATTTGATTTAAAAGAGGCTCGTTGGCCAAGGAATACATCATTCCAGATAAGGGACAACCCTGTCTTATACCTCTCTGAACAGACAGGTCGGCTGAGTCCACCACATTCCTTTAACAGAACACTGGCTCCAGAATACAACAATTTAATCCATGAAATAAATTTTTCTCCAAAACCAAAACCTTCAAGTGTTTAAAAAAAAAAGAAAAAAAGATCAACCCTATAAAAAGCCTTCTCTTGATCTATAGAAAGAAGGCCAATGTCCAGCTGCTGGAGCAGAGATATATCAATAATGTCTAGTATCAAAAACAGATTATCCTTGATTGTACGGTCAGGAACACAGTGTCTGGCTATAATGTACAACAGTATCCGTACACTCTTTTAGTCTATTTGAAAGACATTTTGCAATTATTTTATAGTCTGCACATAACAATGAAACCAGTCACAAGCAAGGATCTAGTCAGGAGACAACAACGCAAGTAAGTGCCAAAAACTAGGTTCAAGTCCGATAGGATATATAGATGCAAACAGGCAGTGCACAAAGGCAACGCATAGGGTGCAAGGAAGCGATTTTTATTTTTATTAATACCATCAGAGGTGTTCATGTGAAAGAGCTGGGTCTTTAACTTGTTCTTAAAGATGGAGAGGGACTCAATGGACTGAAGGAGTTTGGTAACTCGTTCCACCACTGAGGAACTATAGAAGAGAAGAGTCCGGTTAGTGACCTAGGGCCCCATTGTGGCAGAAGTGCCAGGCGCCTTTCATTAGCAGAGCGTAGTGAGCAGGACAGAGTGTAGACCTGATTGAGGGAGTTCAGGTAGGTGGGAGCTGTTTTAGTTGCAGTTTTGCAAGCGAGCATCAAGGTTTTGAATTTGATGTGGGCAGCAACTGGGAGCCAGTGAAGGGATATGAACAGCGGAATGACATGTACTGTTTTGGGTTGGTCTTCAACCCATGTGTACTGTCTAACTGCTCGGTTAAGTTTCCTCCAAATATCCGTGAGGTCATTTTCTGTGACCACGACAGAAATTAAGCTGACGGTGGATGAGGCTCTCTTAAGTTTCTGTCAACTGTAGGATGTGTAGTGCAATTCCAGTCTCCTCCCACTACTATTATTGAGCTACTATTGAACTGTTAAAGTTTACCATTCAGTTTGATAAACAATCTCAAACAATCAGTGCCAGAATTATAAGCATAAACGTTTATGAACACAAAAGGTGTATCTCAGATTGTTGCCTGAACTACTTGGATTCTGCCCTGCTCCACTTCAGTTGCTAAAACATTTGTTAAAAGGAGATGCTGTGAGAAGAGAACAACCACACCTGCACTAAGGTTGGTACCATGGCTAAAAAAAAAAACCCAAAACTGACCTGTCCAACTCATTCCCCACTCTTCCTCATTGTCTACTGGGCTATGTGTCTCCTGTTAAAAAAAAAAAGGGAAAAAAAGCACATCTATGTTTTTAGCGCTACTCAGCTCAGCCACCTTACCTTGCTTATCTCTATTCCATCTTCCATTTATATTTAAACTTCCTACTTGCGAACTTTCCTTAAAACAAAGAAAAAGGAAGGAAAATAAGACAGCGAAACTCTTCCAAGAGGAACACACCTTTTGTCCGTCACCCATTTTTAATTTTGTGCATTTAAAGGAACCTTTCCTGCTTTTCTTTCCTAAGTTTGGGCAGAATCTTCTTTAGACAAAACATCTTCTGTTTACTAAGCTCTTCATATCCAACCATTTTTCTAATCTTCATAACCGAGTTAACAAAACTGTCCACATTACAGAAGAAATCTGTTTTTGCCATAAGCTTCATCAAGGAAATCATTCATCTCCTTTAATGAATATGACTGCTGATCATCCTGACACAATATCAGTAACCTGTGATAGGCTATCATCCTCTAATATTTACTCATCTTCATTTTCAGCGTTTTCATGGTGTGACTCACCTGTTGCAGAGACCTGACTCTAAGACTTAGCTGTCTGACTGTCTCTCACTGGTTCTGTCTGTCCTCCATCTTCGTATACATCTATAGCCTGTGCTGCAGTATCATTTAGATTACTGTTATTTTCATTCTTGCTGTCCTGCAAGTAGTTCCATTTTTCTTCATACCAGGTAGCTGATCACCAGTTGCAGTATCTCCCACTGCCTGCTGCGCTGTTTGCGGGCTACCACTCAACATCACCTCCAGGCTGTGGCTCACCTGAACAACTGCTCGCTGTGGGCTCCCTGTGTGGGCAGGATGAATGTTTGTGGCCGACATCGCCACGCTCAAAACATTTCATACTGTCAGAACTTGTACACACAGTGTAAAACAATTTTCATATTTAACTTTAAATGACACTTATAAATGTTGCAAAGAATCATTTAAATACATGAACGCCTGTCGCCACAGGGAGTGAAAATGATGTAGTCTAGCGTCTTCACAACCCAGACAAACTGCTCTGAAACACACTAGCAAACTTTCCGAAACGACTCAGTTCTCTTTCAAGGAACACGTTCGGGATAAAAAGAGGTACACCTGACACGGTAATATGTGTCGATGGCACAAACAATGGCGAGACAGCTATAAACAGATTAGACTAGATTGTTTTATTAGCCAAACAACCAAGGCCGGTGGAGTTTGTTTTTGGTACACAAACTCTGCAGCACAATACATACATGGACAGCAACAGACACTCCACATATTATCACAAACAATGTAGTAACACAATAACAGAAATAAACATATCACACATAACAATTAGGTGAATGGTGGTGTTTGTGCCAATGGTGTGTGAGGAGGGGACTATAGGGAGGAATTCAGTGTGATGGCTAGGGGGAAAAACTGTTTGTGAAGCATTTAGTCTTAGTGGACAGTGACCTGTACTGCTTCCCTGAGGGAAGGAGCTGGAAGCGGTGATGAGCAGGATGTGAGGGGTTGGAGATGATCTTCTTTGCTCACTTTAGAGTCCGGTTAGTATGTAGAGATTCAACTGAGGGGAGTGGGTTGCCTATGATTTTGGAAGCCTTGTTGACAAAGATTGTCTAGCACCAGGCTTTTCTCAACCAACAGGTGGACCAAATGCTCATCTCAGACAAAAGCCACCACGGCTGATATTCTCATGGCTGACCTGTTCTCCTACAGCCAGGAGAACCTGTTCAACTATGTACTGCGGGTCAGCCATGACTCTAACCCCATGTCTAATAGACAGGGGAGGCGAACCCTCACCAGGGAGGGATGCCATACTGTACACCACCAAATTCCAACCAGCTACTCCAGTCACTTTCCAACAACCAGCAACGAAGTAAAAGTAAACTCCTCTTATCTTACCATGTAGAGAAGAAAAGCGAAAAACAGTTGAAAAACAGTGAACTATCCCAAAAAAAACTTGAGCTCATTCAACACCCTCACTCACACTTACGCACCCACCCTCCCAGCATGCAGTGCAGGGGCGGGGGGGAGACAGAGAGACAGAGACAGAGACAGAGAGAGAGAGAGAGAGAGAGAGAGAGAGAGAGAGAGAGAGAGAGAGAGAGAGAGAGAGAGAGAGAGAGAGAGAGAGAGAGAGAGAGAGAGAGAGAGAGAGAGAGAGAGAAAGATTTGGATGTAAAAGCCATGTTTTATCACAATAACTCTAAGTTGTCAGAGCCAAGGCTGAAAATGACAATAACCAAAAATAAAAGTGGGGTGGAAAGAAAAGGATCACTTGGGTGTCATTTTTCATAAATATTATTTTTTTGTATACATTGGTGTAATACATTTTTTGTGTCTGAGAGAAACTCAGAATCACTGTTACGTGTATAAACCAAGTGTAAAAACAGATTTATTTTTATATTCAATGTAAAAATAAATATTTTTTTACATTTGTATTTTTTTTACATTTGTATTTTCTAGTAGCTTCATATTGGTGGTTAATTTTTCTTTTTTTTTGGAATAATTATGTATGTATGTATGTATGTATGTATGTATGTATGTATGTATGTATGTATGTATGTATGTATGTATGTATGTAGTACATATGTATGTAGACAGTGCACTATTTCTACCATCAAAGGCAGATGTAACAGGCATGTCTGTCTACCAGTATGACTGACTTAAACAGTTGTTGTCAGGCATTCAAGTTCACTCTCTCCACTGTAACTCTCACTTTGCATTCCTTGCCATTTGCCAAGTGTCCAAGTGAAAAGAGAAGGTAGAAGGAGATTAAGGTACGGAAAGATGGGGAAAAAATAGAAGAGAAAGATGGGAAGAAATAGAAGAGATAAAGTATGGAAAGAGTCAGACAGATGCTGGCAAAGCAGGACACCTCAAGACAAGGAGCAGGTGCCTAAAGTGACAAGCATTCCCTCCCATAGAAGACGAATGAAGTTCTGTCTTATGTAACGCCTGTTTTTTTTTAAACTTAGAAAATAATGATGTCATGTGAGAATGGATCCACACCGTATCCTCTTTTACAAGCCTGTGGAAACTCTCTCTCTGTCTCACTCTATCTCTCTTTCACATGCACGCACGCACACACGCACACACACGCACACACACACACACACACACACACACACAATAATTTTCCCCATTTATATACTTACACCTTTAAAACCCTAGCTACATCCCACCCAGCCGCCTGATTACACACACACCCTGCTCACATGAACTGCTGCCTGCTAAGTCAGATTTCTGCTGTCATTTACATTGTTGGCAATACTATGTTAATTTTGTAATAAACTGGTAGACAACATTAGACTCTTTTTAGATGTGACCCTCAAAAGCTATTACTGGGGATTATCTTTGGTACTACTCAAAAGATGTTAAAACTGTGAAGTAATTAACATGACATGAGGCTAACTAATGAATATTAAAGTTAATTAGTTAGCCAGTAAGTTCTCAAGACAGTTTTGAACACTGAACTTTTTTCTGTATGCTTGCTAAGCGTACTCGGCAAACATTTCTGTTACCTTTTTAGACTTTTCTCTGAATTCACTGAGCCAAACTATGTCCCATGTGGCTTTAAACCCCAGAGACCTTTAGTCCCTTGCGGGCCATCCAGCGTCAAAGAGAAGAAAACTCATGTCTAGCCTGAATACAGCATACTGACAGACTGTTATAATGCATCTTGCCACACCGCTTCGAACAACAGTGTTCAGTGAGGAAAACAAACGCGCACTAATTCCAATGTGAAACGTTGAATCATGCATGTCTGTGCTTTTTGAAGCAATGTGAAAGGCATCATCATTGCTGGATCAATGTGTTGCTCAATATATGAAGCACATGCTGGCGCTTCAAACATACAAGACATCATTTGATAAGGCAGCGGAAGGGGTGCTCAGTCCCTGGAGAAATAGACAATTTCTTTTCTTTCTTTTTTTCCCCCTTTTTCTCCCCAATTGTAGCTGGCCAATTACCCCACCCTTCCGAGCCATCCCGTTCGCTGCTGCACCCCCTCTGCCGAGTCGGGGAGGGCTGCAGACTACCACATGCCTCCTCCGATACATGTGGAGTCGCCAGCTGCTTCTTTTCACCTGACAGTGAGGAGATTCACCACGGGGACCTAGCACATGGGAGGATCACGCTATTCCCCACAGTTCCCCCTCCCCCCCAAACAGGCGCCCCGACCGACCAGAGGAGGCGCTAGTGCAGTGACCAGGACACATACCTACATCCGGCTTCCCACCCGCAGACACAGCCAACTGTGTTTGTAGGGACACCCGAGAAATTGACAATTCCAACAAAACTGAAAAAGGGTTCAGGACCGCAGCTTAATCCCTTCGAAATAATGTTTGCTGATGCGTTTCGGTGGTGTAGGCTACCTGCTTCTTCAGGACAAAACAGTATGTGTTTCAAAATGTGTTTCAGTTTGTTTTAATCAAACCTCTCTTGCAACTCGCTCAGTAAGAGCAGAATATTCTGGAGTCTGTGTTGGTCGTAATAATATCTGTTATAAATGGTTGCTTTAGTTTAAGTGCTTGCTAATAGTCTTAACAACAAGAGAGCTATGCTTATGAGTGAGTGAAGGCATCTTTATTCTTTTAACTAACACTATTTTTTTCTTTTTTATGTACATTAGCATTCCATATTCCCGGTAAACATCCCATAATTGGGCGGCACGGTGGCCCAGTGGTTAGTGCTGTCACCTCACAGCAAGAAGGTCCTGGGTTCAAACCCCAGGGTTGTCCAAACCTTGGGCGGTCATCCCAGGTCCTTTCTGTGTGGAGTTTGCATGTTCTCCCCGTGTCTGCGGTGGGTTTTCTCCGGGTGTTCCGGTTTCCCCCACCATCAAAAAGACATGCATGTTAGGGTCAGTACTCCTGTCTGTGCCCCTGATCGAGGCATGGCAAGAAGAACTGGAGTTGGTCCCCGGGCGCTGCATGGCGGTTGCCCACTGCTCCTAGCTACACAGCCAGGATGAGTTAAATGCAGAGAGGAATTTCCTCATGGGGATTAATATATCAAAATCAAATCAATTATCTATTTCTGTATCCTACAAGAATCCAATAAAATCCAAGAACAAAACAATCATGGCTTAAGATATTACAAAGTATGCTATCAGCCTTTGCTGCACAGGCTAAATGAAAACACTAAGTATATTACAAGAATGGTGCATGGTGACTGATTTATTGGTTACCATTAAAACAGGTGAAAAGTATTACAATATCCAATAACGTATCCCATACAGTAATTGCTAAGATATCATACTCTTTTTAATCAATACTCGCTAGTTTCTCACTACTCTCAAGCTTATTCTTAACACTTTACTGGATAGCCAAAATAAAATGACTTTTGAAAAGATAACTGACCTCCAATGGACAAGTTCAGCTCTATTATCACACTTGGTTTAGCATAAAAGGTAGTGGCACACTTAACTATTGGCTGAAGCGGGTTATATACATTTTAACCCATCACTAAATACTCATTGTTTCATCTACCACTTTCAGTTGTGAGATTATTCCTTGCTGTTACTGAGAAGTATAGAGTCAGAGTATGCTTAAACTTTCTTTGCCTAGACACAACCTTATTTAATAAGGTTTTCATCCTATCACTCCTGGTCCAAAATATGCTATGCATGAGAATGTGTGTGAGCAGAGCACCGCCTGTGTGCATACCTGTTTTCTCGCTTTAAAGCCGGCCTATTTCCTTCATGTTCCATGCACCCTTGTGTATGCTCAACACAACACAAAAATGTAAGCTTCCAAACCTCAAGTAAACACAATAAAATTGTTTCCCTCAACATCTGGCAAGACCAATGTTTATCCAAATTTCAAGCAAAGGGCCTGAAGCCATAAACGAAATGTTTGCCCTGCTTAAGTTAAAAGTATTAACTTAACCCAACACTCTTTTGTTGCAATAATCTCTGTTTCCATACAATATATTAAATTCAAAAGTAAACCAATGGCACACAGAGAAAGACTAATGTTGGACAGGTATGAGTGTGATGTTTGTGAAAAAGGATAGAGCAGACTAGGATTTGATGGGAAAAGTGAACATCAAGTTCAAACTGATGAGTAAATTGGAAACTCGAGGGACAGTTTAGTCTCTTGTTGCCATTAAAGATAAACATTCATCATCTTGTGAGGAAGTTGATCTGCAGGAACTCAGTTTTATCTCTGTCTGTCTTACACCCTCTCAATACAGCAAACCTAGCTACAAATGCTACAGACCAGAAACCACTATTTTGATCAACAGTTCCATTGCTCTCTGCAAAACAATTTCATGTCAATATATATTTTATGCTGGTTAATCCAGCCCCTGAGGATGCACAAGCCAGTGCATTCTTAGTGCCGGTCCCAAGCCCGGATAAACGGGGAGGGTTGCATCAGGGAGGGCATCAGGCGTAAAACCTTTGCCAAATCAAATATGCAAATCATAAGTCAAATTTCCATACCGGATCGGTTGAGGCCCGGGTTACCAATGACCACCACCAGTACTGTTGGCCAGCAGGGTGCCGGTGGAAACTATGCTACTGTTGGACGGAGGAAAAGGAGAGGGGGAAGGCATGTGCAGAGGCAGTGGGAGAAGAGGAAGGGTAGGAGTGTGAATGTGAGAGTCGGAACTTTGAATTTTGGCACTATGACTGGTAAAGGGAGAGAGCTGGCTGATATGATGGAGAGAATGAAGGTAGATATACTGTGTGTGCAACAGACCAGGTAGAAGAGCAGTAAGGCCAGGAGCATCAGAGGTGGGTTCAAACTCTTCTACCATGGTACGGATGGGAGGAGAAATGGGATAGGGGTAATTCTGAAGGAAGAGTATGTCAAGAGTGTGCTGGAGGTGAAGAGAGAGTTGGACATATTTATGACTATGACGCTGGAAATCGACGGTGTATTGATGAATGTTATCAGCACATATGCCCTGCAAGTTGGGTGTGAGATGGAAGAGAAATAAAAATCTGGAGTGAATTGGATGAAGTGGTGGACAGAGTACCCAAGGAGGAGGGAGTGGTGATTGGAGAGGAATTCATTGGGCATGTTGGTGAAGGGAATAAAGGTGATGAGGAGGTGATGGGTAGGTATGGTGCCAAGGAGAGAAATATAGCAGGACAGATGGTGGTGGATTTTGCGAAAAGGGTCGAAATGGCTGTGGTGAATACATATGTGAGAGGAGAGGTGATGATTAGCGAGCAGCAGTATTGTTTCATGCCATGAAAGAGTACTCCAGATGCAATGTTTGTTTTGAGAATGTTGATGGAGAAGTATAGATAAGGTTTGCAAGAGTTACATTATTTAGAGAAAGCATATGACAGGGTGCCGAGAGGGGAGGTGTGGTATTGTATGAGGAAGTCAGGAGTGGCAGAGAAGTATGTAGGAGTGGTGCAGGATATGTATGAGGGCAGTGTGACAGTGGTGAGGTGTGCGGTTGGAATGACAGATGGGTTCACTGTGGAGGTGGGATTACATCAAGTATTGCATCTGAGCTCTTTCTTGTTTGCAATGGTGATGGACAGGTTGACGGACAAGATCAGGCAGGAGTCTCCATGGATGATGATGTTTGTGGATAACATTGTGATCTGTAGTGAGAGTAGGGAGCAGGTTGGGGAGAGCCTGGAGAGGAGGAGGTATGCACTGGAGAGAAGAGGAATGAAAGTCAGTAGGAGCAAGATGGAATACCTAAGCACGGACAAGAGGGAGGACAGAAGTAGAGGTGACGAAGGCATATGAGTTTAAATACTTAGGATCACCTGTTCAAAAGAACAGGGAGTGCGGAAGGAAGGTGTAGAAGAGAGTCAGGCAGGGTGGAGTGGGTGGAGAAGAGTGTCGGGTGTGATTTGCGACAGAAGGGTACCAACAAAAGTTAAAGGGAAGGTTTACAAAATGATAGTGAGACCAGCTATGTTGTATGGTTTGGAGATGGTGGCACTGACAAAGACAGCAGGCAAAGCTGGAGGTGGCAGCATTGAAGATGCTAAGATTTTCTTTGGGAGTGATGTAGAAGAACAGGATTAAGCATGAGTAAATTAAAGGGACAGCTCAGGTTGGACGGTTTGGAGACAAAGCAAGAGAGGCAAAATTGAGATGGCTTGGGCATGTGTGGAGGAGAGATGCTGGGTATATTGGGAGAAGGATGCTGAATATGGAGCTGTCAGGGAAGAGGAAAAGAGGAAGGCCAAAGAGGAGCTTTATGGATGTGGTGAGGGAAGACATGCAGGTGGCTGGTGTGACAGAGGAAGATGCAGAGGACATGAAGAAATGTAAACGGATGATCCGCTGTGGTGACCCCTAACAGTAGCAGCTGAAAGTAGTAGTAGTATTAGTAGTGGTAGTAGTAGTAGTAGTAGTAGATATGACAGGGTGCCGAGAGAGGAGGTGTGGTATTGAATGAAGAAGTCGGGAGTGGCAGAGAAGTACGTAAGAGTGATGCAGGATATGTATGAGGCCAGTCTGACAGTGGTGAGGTGTGCAGTAGGAATGGCAGATGGGTTCAAGGTGGAACTATGTAAAGGATCAGCTCTGATCTTGTTTGCAATGGTGATAGACATGTTGACGGATGAAATCAGGCAGGAGTCTCCGTGGACTATGATGTTCGCAGATGACATTGTGATCTGTAGCGAGAGTAGGGTGCAGATTGAGGAGAACCTGGAGAGGGGGAGACATGCACTGGAGAGAAGAGGAATGAAAGTCAGTAGGAGCAAGATGGAATATATATGTGTGAACGAGGAGGACAGCAGAATGGTGAGGATACAAGGAGTAGAGGTGACGAAGGTCGATGGGCGTAACTACTTGGGGTCAACTGTCCAAAGTAACGGGGAGAACGGAAGAGAGGTGAAGGACGCTGAATATGGCGCTGCCAGGGAAGGGGAAAAGAGGAAGGCCAAAGAGGAGGTTTATGGATATGGTGAGGAAGAACAAGCAGGTGGCTAGCGTGACAGAGGAAGATGCAGAGGACAGGAAGAGATGGAGAGATGATCCGCTCTGGCAACCCCTAACCGGAGCAGCCAAAAGTAGTAGTAGTAGTGGTAGTAGAAGTTGTAGTAATATATTTTATGTTGCTTGCAAACTAGTGATGCATGGGTCAGGGTTTTTTAATACCCATACCCACTTGACCCGATATGAGAGCCAATCTGCCCTGCCTGACCTGCTAAAATATGCATTAATTAACCACTTGAACCCGATTTGACCTGCAAACATCTGGTAGGCAACGGAATAGACCACTACGCCACCCGGACGCTCTGTAAGTTCTGTTGTTGACCTTAATGAAGTGTCTACATTGCAGCTCAAGTAATGGTAATCTCACTGTTTCATGCTGTAGTCAAGGAAACCACACAGGTAATGAAATGAAACTGCATAATGATAATCAAGGCTTTTGCACACAGTTTCCCTTTACATTGAAAAGTTACCGGCCTGAACAGACTATGTTTCTACTTCAGAAGAGGTGAGAGAGCATAGACGACTTAACAGATTTCATGCCAGGGTGTCACTGACATTTGCAGCCTGATCAAAACACCAATATATAAGTTATTTGTGTGCACAAGTCTTAACTTGCACTTGCATTTTTCATTCATTTCATTCATTCTCTTTTTTTCACTCTCTATTACACTTCCACTTCCTCTTTCTCCTTCCAAGTTTCCCTCCTCTGTCTATCCTCAGACGTCCACACTTCGGTAATAGAAGACTAAAGGCAATGAGAAGGGAAAAAGACCAGAGCGGAAAGACGGGAGCGTCTAAGTCAGTGCTTATAAAATAAACGGGTACAGTAAACACTACAAAGCTAGGGAAAGAAAAACTGATGAGTGAGAAAGAGATGAGAGGGGAGATGAAAAGAGGAGAGATGAGGAGATCACCGCCACACGTAATTCTTTATAGCTGTCCATGCAAAGCAGTGATTACAAGTTAATTCATTTGCAAGGGGTTTATGTCAGTGTAAAATGACTTAACACTCACAGACACAGGAAGATAAAAATAGGTACACTGTGCAAGTTTGACTTTCATAAGTCATCGAGTCTTGTCATGGTACTGAAAAGAGTTGAAGTCTTAGAAAACTGATTTACTGAAGTCTCTGACTCCACTTGGTCAGCCACAGTGCCCAAGCAAATATTTCACATTATATTTCCATATCTAAAATGCTTCTCCATGAAAAGCAACTGTTCTTTCATGTCACATAAGTTCTTCCTGGTGGATATCACCTGTCAGTGATTTTTTTTGTTTTTTTGTTTTGCACCTAACTTGCAGTTTGCATACAGGGACAGCAAAGCAGAGAACTGCATCAATTTGCTGACAGGAAATCATTTGTAATTCTTTTTTTTTTTTGGATTTCCTCCCATTTTTTTCCACAAATGTATCCAGCCAATTACCCCACTCTTCTGAGCCATCCTGGTCGCTGCTCCACCCCCTCTGCTGATCCGGGGAGGGCTGCAGACTACCACATGCCCCCTCGAATACATGTGGAGTCGCCAGCCGCTTCTTTTCACCTGACAGTGAGGAGTTCCACCAGGGGGACGTAGCACATGGGAGGATCACGCTTTCCCCCCCAGTTCACCCTCCCCCCTCCGAACAGATGCCCCGACTGACCAGAGGAGGCGCTAGTGCAGCGACCAGGACACACACCCACATCCAGCTTCCCACCCGCAGACTTGGCCAATTGTGTCTGTAGGGACGCCTGACCAAGCAGGAGGTAACACGGGGATTCGAACCGGCAATCCCTGTGTTGGTAGGCAACGGAATAGACCGCTATGCTACCCGGACGCCCAATCATTTGTAATTCTTCCTTATTTGTGTAATATTAAACAGTATTAAGAAAAGCCATCTTCACACATTTTTGGTGAGCATGTAACTGGAATGTCATGGCAGTTTAGGATGAAAAATACTTTTTTCTTTGTTAAACTAACTCAGGGGATATTTTACTCAGTATGGACAGGAAATTTGCTTGAAACTAAATTGCATCCCACTGAACAATTGAGTACAGGAAATGAGAGCCTGCTGTTTTTCAGCTTTGCCAACTTTCATTATGTAGGTGTCATGGATGAAATTACTGTTATGATGCCCTTGAAACGATGTCAGTCATTCATTTTTAGCTGTATAGATATTACCCATCCTTCAATGGACGCCATAAAGTCTCTGGGTCTGGTTTTTTAAACATGAATAGAAACACAAACATGTATTCTAAACTCTTGATAATGTGATTTATACCAGCAGCGATGATAGACCTTTGTAAATAATGGAAACATGATACACTAACTAAGGAACAAGGGACAGTGATGCCAAAAGGTAGTAAAAATTACTCTTTAATCTGCCAAAAGTAATAGAGTCCAGCCCTGTCAGTTGCATTCCTCCCTCCATGCTGCACACACACTGCCATGTAAGGCTGTCTTGTGCACTGACTTACTGACTGAATGAAGGCCTGAACACAGTGCTATGGTGCATATTTCTGTTTAAATGTTGAAACAAATACTTGTTTGTTTCTGGTGTATGTGGCCATTTTCTGTCCTTATCTAGGTTGTCATTTATCTCTCGCTATGAAGTTCTGCCACGAAGCTCTTTTCTGGTTTCTTGCTTTCCTTTTGTCTTTGTGATTCTTCATATGACCTAACTCGTTCAAGTAACATCATTAAATATACAGGCTAATGTGGATAGTGGCTGAGTCTGGTTACGGTTAGTTGGCATATGATAAAGGTTAATAAAATAGAGACGCGCTGACCAAGTCAAAAGGATATGGATATGATGAAGTCTTCCCTCTAGTGGACACATAGGTGAACTACCTTTACTAAGATTGAAGGGGAAATCTCATTCAAATGGCACACATCTTTTGCTTTCGCAAACGTAAAAATACTCGGGTAGAAAGGTAAAAGCATTAAAGCATCTACCCTCAACTTTTTGCAGGACAATACAAAGTGGGAAGTTGTTAACGCGGAGTCCTTCAAAATAAAAATAAAGCACAACAGCACCTGAACAAAAACTCTGCGTAGTTGAGCCTGATTAAAATCAGTTAGGCTGTACAAGAAAATGAGGAAGGTTTTGTTGTTGTTGTTTGTTTTTTGTTTGTTTGTTTTCAACACAAGGGGTATCAATGAAAGATGTACCAAAGACATTTAAGATATTTATGGAAACACTGTCAAAAACATCAATCTAGGGTGAAAAATTACTGTCACTTTTGTAACTGATGAACCAAAAATAGCTGGTCAGCTGTTTCCAACTTCCGCCTTCGTGAGAGTCGGCTTGGTGAGATCAATAATTGCTGTTTATTCTCTTATCTTACTATGTCATATCTGTCTCTCACTCAGACGTGTTATTAATTTGTGTTTTTTTTTATCTAGATGGTGATGGTGGTCACATGGCTCGGGTCCTGGGCTGTTCCGGTGGCATCTGCATACTGCTTGGCATCCTCCTCATCATATTCTTTACATATTTTACAGTTCTATTATAATTCTGCTATCCTCTTTCAATTTTGCATGGTGTAAATTGTGTACACACAACATCCATTACACGTTGTCCGTCTTGGGAGAGAGATTCCTCCTCTGTAGCTCTCCCTGAAGTTTCATCCTATTGTTTTCTCTCTGTTAAAGTGGGTTTTTTTTTTGTTTTTTGTTTTTTTAGGGAGTTGTTCCTTAGCCAATGCGAGGGTCTAAGGACAATATATGTTGCTGTAAACCCCCCTGAAGCAAATTTGTAATTTGTGATGATGGGCTATACAAATAAAATTGACTTGACCTGACTGACTTGAGCCCTGCTGTGGATCCTAATGCACTTTCTCATTTTGACCACTTGATGTCGCCCTACCTCAGCAAACCTGGGCCTGGTGCCTAAACTGCCTTCAATCTAAGGGATCTGGAAACAATTCAAGCAGTATAACAAGTAATACATAAAAGACGTGTGTGTGTGTGTGTGGGGGGGTTGTTTCTCTGTTTGATTTGGGTGTGTGATGTGATGTGTGTGTGTGTGTGTAATTTGTGTACCTACCTTCCTTCCAGAAAACAGCATGCAAAGCTGATGCATGGAGCCTCCGTTCTTGGTCAGTTCCTTCTTCAGGGTCTTGGGCGATGGAAGTGTCCAGCCGCCCTTGTGATGTGCTCCCCCAGCCTCCAGACAGTTGATGGCATTGTCAGAGGTGAAGCAGGGAGTGCGGGGATCCTGCAGGAGGCTACCTTCACTGTGGGTACGCCTGCGGAGAGAATTCTGCACACTTAGACCCCCTCCACCGTGCTTCTCGCAGGTGGCACCCTCGACCATACTGCGGCGTTTGCTGTCGCTACGTTGCAGGTATGCATCATCACTGTCGTCTTCATCGTCGTCCTCTTCTGACTCATCATCATCCTCGTCATACTCTTCTTCATCGGTGTTAGGGGAGGAGAGGGCATCGGCACTGAAAGAGCGGTCCAAACGCAGCTCGGGGATGACGAAGGATGATGAGGAGGAGGAGGGAGGCGCATTAGTGTCGGGCGCTTCGGAGGCATTGTCCTCATCTGTGGTCACCACTGCTTGATTCAAGTTTGGCTCCTCTTCCTCACCCTCTTCCTCTTCCTCTCCCTCCTCCACTCCACCCTCATCTTTCTCTATCTCTTCACTCCCAATACTTTTTATATTCCCATCTTCCTCTTCTTCTAGAACCTCTCCCATCTTCTCCTCATCTTTACCCTCTCTCCAGATTTCCATCTCAGTGCCCTCCATGCTCTTGGAGTCTTCACCCTCAGTGGAAGGTGGTGGTGTGGGAGGGACCCTGTGATGATCCTCTAATTCTCCCAGTCCTCCGAGGGGAGTATAGACCTCTTCCAGAGGGGTGAGTGGTTCGGAAGGATGGGGGCTGCCAAGGGTTGGAGGCTCTGAGGGACTGGAGGGATACAGGCTGCTCTCCTCACCCTCTGAGCTACGCGGAGGCAGGTTGAGGCCGCCCACTCCTCCAAGATCTTCTCCCACTCCACTGCCCAACTCACAAGAAGGGACGTCCACTTTTGGTTCCAACATCTGTTGTGGGAGGGGAGGGATGGGATTGGGGTTGGGGGTGAGGGTGAGAAGAAGTGGAAATGAGATTTAAGGGAAATTATTCATTTACACCATTCAATCAATTACAATATATTATACACCATATGATGCCACCTGGTATGACATGCATGAATGAGGAAGGTGATTAATAAGGTGATTAAGATGATTAAGTGAGATCAGATTAATGCAACATTCAATGGACCTCCACTATACCTGCAAAACTCCTACATCTTGCTCTCCAAAGGCAATACATTACCACCCTGGCACCACATGTTAGCAGAGGTGGAAAACTCCGCTTCAGAAAGTAGAAGTACTAACCATGTATTTTCTCCACTCATGCACTAAACCAGCTGATTCTAATTAGCACAACACTTCAGCCAGGTAGGACAACTAATTAGTGAAATCAGCTGGTTTAGTCCATGGGTGGAGCAAACACACGGTTAGTACTTCTACCTTCTGAAGCCGGGTTTTCCACCTCTGCATGTTGGGCACTAATGAAAACAAAATGAAAATTTCTATTTTAAAAGTTGATCTATAGTTACAACACCGACGTGCCCACTAAATAGGACACTGAGATAAGATCACTTTAATGCAAGGAATTCATGCTGTTTTTGTTTGATAGCTCCTTTTTGAATGGCCACTAAAATATCTCAATATGAGAAAAAGGCACTCGGGCACATTGTGGAGCAACTGAACAGCTCAACCATTACAGAGACATAGGGAGTTATACACGCTTCCATACCGATACTTAAGATCGCCTATATGCAACTGCTGAGAGTATATACAAACACATCTTCTCCATTACGAAAGGCCCCCCCACCTTCAATCTGTTCTCAGAGGAAACAGATTTCTTTCCACAACAGATCAATAGTAAGAGACTCGGAGCCCGCCACAGTCAGCCCACTCCACTATTACCACAAACTTGACCTGCTAGCCACAGCAATTTATGCTGACTTTAGCAAACTGCCAGAATGTGTGTGTGTGTGTGTGTGTGTGTGTGTGTGTGTGTGTGTGTGTGTGTGTGTGTGTGTGCGCGCGTGCATGTGAGTACCTTCATGTGTGTATTAGCTAGCCTAGCCTAGAGAGATAGAACGTGAGAGAGATTCTTCTAAAGAGAGTGAATTCTGGATAAAGCATTGAATAATTCAGCCAGGATTATATGATTCAACCTGCAGAATTTGAATGAGAAATGGAGGAGAGAGCCATGTGTGATGCATAAGGGTGTGGATATGCATTAACAAATAAACAGGGTCAGACATAAATATTCCATGTTTTCACTGGTGGTCACTTCATTATCCGTCACTACCTGTTTTCTCTTTAACTCGCTTCTCAATTAATTCCATGCATTCACATGTCCACAACCCTCCCCTATGCCCAAAGGGATTATTGTTGTATTACTGTTGTATTATTGCACACAAGCGTGCTCACATACATCCGTGGTTTGGAAAGCCCAGATAAGCCTTCTCTTCTTGAACCTCCTCTTTCACCTTCTTTTTTCTCAGTATTTTCAGGCTTGAAATTCAGCTGAAATTGCAACAGCCCCCACATTGCAAGACACTGCAGTCGAAACACACACACACACACACTCTTGTCTATTCATTATTTTTATTTGTACCTCCTATGAACAGCACATTATATTCGTGTCGATTTCTTAAACTTTCTTGCTATTTTTACAATTACAATTGTCTACCAGCAATTTTCATATGCCTTCACTAGTAACAGAAGTGAAACGTGTCATTTGCCAAACAGAGTGTTTTTTTTTAAAGTTTAAACATTTAAAATTCCTGGTAAAGCCTTTTTCAAACACCAACATGCAAACTGCATTCAGTTTCTAATAGATAACAAACAAGGCCATAGCATACTCCTGTAAATGCCACTCACCAAACTCAAGCAGAGACAGAGAATGAATGAGCAATGCTACTGGATTCCTCTACTAATTTCCTAGGAGCAAAACGATTAGTGAAGCCAACTAAAATGTCACTTATTTTGGACAGTTTCCCACTATCTTTTTCAGATCAGTTAAACATTTGTTACTTTATCATAGTTGCAGAATGTGGGCCTGTACTGTTACTAACACTAAAACCATTTACATAACTTTAAAGATGCAGTGGGTTGTTTTTTTTAGAGCTCAATATCAGTGATCACAGTGACGGGTAGAAATTGCAAAAAAAAAAAAATTTTAATTTTGATATACTTTTTGATTGCCTTCAGGAAATTCCCCTCTGCAAAGGCTGATTGCCTACTTTGTAATATCTTAAGCCATGATTTTTTGTTCTTGTATTTTACTGGATCCTTGTAGAATACAGAAATAATTAAGAAATAACAAAGATAATTGATTTGATTTTGATATACTACATTAATCCCCATAGGGAAATTCCTCTCTGCATTTAATCCATCCTAGCTGTGTAGCTAGGAGCAGTGGGCAGCTGCCATGCAGCACTCGGGGGCCAACTCCAGTTCGACTCGCCATGCCTCAGTCAGGGGCACAGACAGGAGTATTAACCCCAACATGCATGTCTTTTTGATGGTGGGGGAAACCGGAACACCCGGAGAAAACCCACCGCAGACACGGGGAGAACATGCAAACTCCACACAGAGGACGACCTGGGTTCGAACTCAGGACATTCTTGCTGTGAGGCGACAGCGCTAACCACTGTGCCACCGTACCACCAACAACATCAACAACAACATCATCGATGGTGCCACAAGATGGCCCCGCATGGCTGCCTTGGCGAGTTGTGCACCGTTTTGTGTGTTTTTATGATTTTTTTTAATTGTTTCTGATGACAGTACATGGAATTTTTTCACGAGAAAATAATTCCTCAACATCAGGGAATCTACTCTGGATTTATTCCCAAACTTTCTGCCTGTCGTGGATTTATTGGACACTGTGGTGAAAAAAGTTGTGACCCCTGGACAAATGGTGAGACGCAGGAGAGGACAGTGCTCCGGAGTGCTTGTGCGTTGTTGGAAGAGAGGTTTACGCATTGTACTGCCAGCGATATTTCTCTCCCATGTGCGTTCACATTGGATGAACTCCTGCAGATAGTGGAGAAAAACAAATACTTCTCTTTATCCTCAGCCTTGTGCTTCACTGAGTCGTGGCTGAGTGGAATTATGCCGGACTATACTGGGCGCTGCAGCTGCCTGGCTTCCAACTTTTTCGAGCTGTCACTGACCTGGATCTGACCGGGCAAAGCTAAGAGTGAAGGGATCTGCTGGTGAAGGAGGCCAAATGGATGTATTCAGAGAAGATGAAACAACACTTCTCAGCAGATGATTCTTCCTCAGTCTGGAAAGGTCTGAAAAAGGCCAACTACAAACCCAACCCTTACTCCACACTGAATGACTCCAGACGTGCTAATGAGCTAAATGAGTTCCACTGTCAATTCAAAAGACAAAGGGACAGTTTGGACTGTATCTCCCAACCCCGCAACCATCAGCCCCTGTACTTCAGTAGGTTCATCCAAACCTCCTCCCTCCACCACCAAAGGCCTCATTTCCATTACCAACATCTCCCTGACAACTCCCTGCCTGAGCACTCCCCTCCCCCCACTACACTTTCTCTCTGGATTCAGGAGAGGAATGTTAATAGGCTGTTCAGAGGACAGAACCCCTGCGAGGCAGCTGGACCTGATGCTGTCTCCCCCTCAGCCCTTAAACTATGTGGAGACCAGCTGTCTCCAGTGTTCACAGATATTTTTAACACCTCCCTGGAGGACTGTCGGGTGCCAGCCTGACTCAAAGCCACCATTATCCCTGTACCCAAAAAACCAAGGATCATAGGCATAAATTACTATAGACCTGTCACTCTGACCTCTGTAGTGATTAGGAATTTTGAACGCATTGTGCTGTCCAACCTCAAGTCCATCACCACCCCCCACCTGGATCCACTACAATTCACATACAGGGACAAAACGTTGACAGACGACGCAATCAACTTGGGTTTCCACTCCATCCTCCTTCACCTGGACTCTCTTGGTACCTATGGCAGGATCCTGTTTGGGGACTTCAGCTCCACATTCAATACAATCAGTCCTGCTCTCCTTCAGGACAAACTCTCCCAGCACCACATGCCCCACTCCCACCTGCAGGTGAATCACTGACTTCCTGACTAACAGGAGTCAGCATGTGAAAATGGGGAAGCATGTCTCAGACCCTAGGCTCATCACCACCAGTGCCCCCATGGCTGCGTCCTGTCCTACCTGCTCTTCTTGCTTTACACCAATGGCTGCACCTCCAAACATCAACCTGTCAAGCTCCTGAAGTTTGCAGATGACATGACCATTATTGGACTCATATCTGAGGGTGATGAGTCTGCTCACAGATGGGAGGTTGACAACTTAGTTTCCTGGTGCAGCCAGAACAACCTAGCTCTAACCTCCCTGAAGGAAGTGGAGATGGTGGTGGACTTCAGGAGAAGCCTAGTCCTGTGCCCCCCCCCCCACACACACACACTGGTGAGGCATTACACTTCCTGGGTACCACCACCGCTCAGGACCTCAAGTGGAAACTGAACATTGGCTCCCTCATCAATACAGCACAGCAGAGGATGTACGTCCTGTGGCAACTGAAGAAAGTCAGCCCATCACAGACAATAACGCTGAATTTCTACATCTCCATCATTCAGTCCATCCTAACCTCCTCCATCACTATCTGGTACACTGCTGCCACTGCCAATGGCCTGGGCAAGCTGCAGCGCACCATTTGATCGGCGAAGAAGGTGATCGACTTCTGCTTCCCATCTCTCCAGGACCTGCATGCTTCCAGCACCTTGAGAGAGGCAGGGAAGATCACTGCCAACCCCTCCTGCCCTGGTCACCACCCTTTTGAGACTCTGCCCTCTAGCAAAATGCTCAGGTCCATCAGAATCAAAACATCATGCCACAAGAACAGTTTCTTCACCATTCCATTTGGACTTCTCAACAGGCCCCCTGGCCCCTGCCCCTCCTCCCCCTCCCCGGCCTAATCAACAGGTGTCAGAGTGTGAAAGGACAATGGATTTCTAAAAAGTTGGAAGCTCTTTCCTGGCTTGCTTACAAAAATTACGATTCCAGACTTGAACCATTATCAACCACTGGGAATGGAAATCGAAGCCAATGCAGAAGTGCCTTAAGATGCAGTTCCAACAAGGCCATTAGGTGACTAGCTCCAAATAAATGTCGATCCAATGTAAGCCACTGAGACCCCTTTTCCACCAAAATGGAACAGGTTCAGTTCCGATTCATGCACCTAATGTTGAACCTTCCAGAGGATTTGGACCAAAATTAAATCGGTTTGGAACCCGAAAAGTTGTTTCCCAGCTGGAACCAAAAAATAGTAGGACCTGAAGTGGGAACAGTGTGAGTGTATCATATTCTACATTGAAAAGAGAGATGGAGAAGGCAACAACAGAGGAGAGGTCAAGTGAGAAATCATCGTTAAAAAAGAGCGTGCAATGGTCTGCCGATGAAACCCAACGCTTAGTGACGATTTGGTCATCCCCTGAGTTTCAGAAAAAGTTAGAAAATAGCATGAGAAAGAGTAAGCTGTATGGTGAAGAGTTGGCCAAGGCTGGGTACACTCAAACGCAAGAACAAATAAAAAACAAACTACACAGTTCTTTTAGATGCAGGTGTAACAAAAACTTTTTTCATTAGTATGGGCTACTAAATAAAATAAATCATATTTTAACATCACTGTGTGATTCTTACATCAGCTTGATGGCAATTTTAAAATAAAGAAATTACTTGCATTGTGCAACACCCTCCATTGATGATGCATCCTTGACTACAATGGTTTTGCTCAAAACTGATGGAAATGCGGGCTGGTTCGCTAGATAGCACCAAGGTTCCAATAATCTTGAACAGAACTATTCCAAGAACCAGAGCTAATTTGGTGGAAAAAGCGTATGAGATAATTTCCAACTTCAAATACAAAGTCAATACTTTTTTTTTCCTATAAGAAGTTAAGGTCTAAATCATTAATTTCAAGTCTGGTACATAGTACCAGTGTGGTTATTTTGAAAATTATTGTGCAGTGGCATTTTGAGGGTGTGTCTGGCTTGACTGACAGGTCTGCCAACCTGTCTGCCAGCGAGGACCCACCCCTGCTTCACACAGGAACCACCATGTTGCTCAAGTTTGGATTTTATGGCTCCATTGACAAAATGGCAGCAAGCATAAAATCCAATGTAAGCTTTCACATTGCCCCTTCAGTGAGTGACATCACAGGCGCTACATCCATCATTATTATACAGTATGGCTTGAAGGGAGGTTTTAAAAACCAGAAATATCAGCACCTGGCAAAGCTTTCGATCTGTAATTAGTATAGATCGACATCCCTTTCCAGCCCCCATGATACATGAGAGACATTTTTTGTTGTTATAAAAACAAAGTTTTACTGATAGCAAATTTTAAGCACGGAGAAAAAGCTCATTTTCACGAAGCTTGACCAGTCAGAGATAATGAAGATGTTCATATATAAGATTAATTCTCTGCAAAATCCTCAGAGAAATATGTGATGGATGATGTTTGAGGTATTAACAGAGCTAGAGCTGCTACCTCAGGTGGTTTAACTACATCAAGTGAATTCAGAATTTAAAATACCTCAACAAAATAAGTAAGGAGGTTTGAGGTAATGCAAACTGACAAAAACAAATTTGAATATTTTCCTTTTGACTGAGTATGTTAATTCACAAGCTAAGGTTGTTGTTTTTTTCAAAGAGCAACTTTCGATGAGTTTTACTGTGGTTAAGGTTAGTTGGTGAATCTCATAAATTAAAGCAATGTACTTGAGTAAAGAAATGAGTGTGAGGAGACACAATACAGCCAAAGTTAAAGATAGAGACAAAACACGATTTAATATCACATTGATGGGAGACATGCAGTAAAGGTTAAGGCTGAAATTTTGCAATTTCGCTCCCTTGGTAAATCGTTATCTTATCCATCTGGACCATGGAGTCACATTTCATGATACTGTCATCCCACCATGGGTGGAAACACTCTCCAGCTTCCACATGCTGTTGTTGAAAGTTTTAACTGGGTCATATGAAAAGCGGTAAGCCCATTGAAATGTGATGCCAGTGTGGCCATGCTTCTGTTGGGCAATAACTATTACTATAGAACAGTGGTGTGTTACAGTTTAATGAGGTTTGTAATACATTAGACAGCATGCGTTAACTTCAGCCTGGGGATCTTATTGTTGGGCACAGTTCACTGCTGAGTTGATGGCACACAATCAACAATGGCTGCTACACCTTGTTTGAAGTCCAACAAAATCAGCTGCAACAAGACTATCTTCATCTGCCTCCTCCATCAAACTATATTGGAACAATGTTCTACTATAAACTTGATTGCCTGTCCAACAGAATCGCCACAGCGTTATTACATTTCAAATGGATTAAATAACGACTTGTTAATAGAGAGAAACTGCAGATGTCAACTTTGATACAAACGGAGTAATGATGTTTATTCTTTATTAGAAAACATAAGTATAGAAGTTACAAGTCGTTATTTCTTATTCTAAATGGCTAACTAGGTTAAGATCAACATTTTTTTCAAGATTCTAAGAGGTCAAAATATGTTTTTCAACCCCTCTTTCTTACTACTGTAAGTTTGTTTTATTTTGTTTTTTCACTCACCATGCATATGCAGTTAAGGATCATTCAACCAGATGTAAGAAAATCACAACTTTGATAGAGTGAGTTGTGTGAATGTGTTAATTCTAGCGATGGCACAATTCTAGGCAACATTCTGTAACAGTCTTGATTTTTTTTCAAAGTCCAAGGAAAGTTCGGGAAATAAACAAAACTTGAAATTATGTAAAGCTTGGACAATGAAATCTGGAATAGCCTCAGGAAAATATTTACTATATCTCTAGGTGGATCGTTAATAACCCAAGTCCTCCACCCTTTGCATAAGATCCATTCTTCCCACTTTAGCTCTATGCCAAGTCTTGAGAGAGGCCCTCATTGTGCTCTCCAAAAATAACCAGCTGCAGTCACAAGATGCTCTGATGTTCATATATGTACACTACTGACCCGAGGTGATTCAAGTGCTCACACTTTGACTTAACAATCTGTCAACAATCAAACAACAACAATCTGTAATGGTGCTAAAACTACAAGACCAAAGGGTCTTGGTGACGCACAAGGAAAAGCAAAATATATTTTAGAACTATCATAAGAGCATCCTGCAAGGAAAAAAATTTGTACATTTATTAAGTGCCTTTCTATCTTTATCTCTGCTCCTACTCCAACCCTTTTCCCATTCACTATTTCTGTTGTGGTTTGAATTAGAACAAGAGTGTATTTGTCCTCTGTTTTATTCAGAGGCATGAACTTGTTGGCCTGACAAAGAACACCATGTCTTATAATATTAGGGGGACTTCATCCCTTCATTATGTATTTTTGTTTCTCGTCTGCCACTTTTTAGCTTTTAGGACAGTTGGGATGTGCATAGCTCAATTCATGTTTTCGCTCCTGTTCTCCACTGACTGTAAACAAACAAACACACACACACACACACACACACACACACACACACACACACACACACACACACACACACACACACACACACACACACACACAACTTTGTTAAAAGAAACACTCAATGGTAGGGAAAGTGCTCAACAAATAAGGAGCAAAATAATCCAATGGGTCGAGTAAATTGATTGCTTATGGCATGAAACAGACTTGTACCGTCTCATAAAGAATTTACTTGACCCACTGGATTTTATATATATATACACACATATATACACATACATATACGTATATGAATGGCACTCCGTGAACATCTGGTGACACAGATGAACCAGCTGCTAAAGTCAGGGTTTCATCCTGACTGGCTAACACAGGGGAGAACAGTACTGATCATGAAGGATCACCGCAAGGTTACAACACCTTCAAACTGCTGTCTGATAACCTGCCTCTCCACAACATGGAAGAGCCGAGGGTTCAGGTTAGGGTTAGCATCATAACTGTTAAGCTGAATGGGCTCATGGGTCAATACATGAGTGAGACTCAGAAAGGAATTGGGACCAACAGCCGAGGGTCAAAGCATCAGCTGCTGGTTGATAGAGCAGTCATCCAAGACTCTTAAGACCAGACAGACCAACCAGAGCACAGCCTGGATTGACTACAAGAAAGCCTATGATTCAATGCCACACATATGGTTACTGGAGTACTTGGCAAAGCCAACAGGACACTAAGACTTCATCAAGAACTCAATGTGGCAGTGGAAAACCACACTAGAAGCCAATTCAAAGACAATCACACAGGTAACCATAGAATGTGGCATTTACCAAGATGATGCACTACCCCCACTTCTGTTCTGCATCAGTCTCAACCCACTCAATCAGATCATCACAAAGAGTGGTAAGGATACAGGTTCAGAAGTGGAGTTACCATCAGCCATCTCCTATACATGGATGCCAGGAATGTATGTTGGATGCCAGGAATGAGCAAGACTTTGACTCGCTGACTCACCTCACCAGGATCTACAGCTGTATGATAAGCGAGACTGTATGATAAGTGAAACATCGGGGCTGAGTGTTAGTGAGTATCAGAGCCACTATCTAAGATAAAACAAGGAACATCCATGAGTACATCAGAAACAGTCCCCCCTCCCCCCAGGATAAACTGCTGAGTGAGTACCTGGGGTAGCAGAAGACAGAGAGTGGGGAGGAAGAAGACGAGGAGGTATCGGGGAGGACCAAGCCCCTCCATGGGATGTACCATCAATGGATAGAAGACGTAACTGATACCGAGTGCCTAGAAAAGGCTGGACTGAAGGACAGCACAGAGGCTTTGATCATAGAAGCACAAGAACAGGCACTCAGCACTAGCCTGGTTGAGGCAAGGTCTACCACACCAGACAAGACCCAAGATGCAGGCTGTGCAAAGACGCCCCTGAGACAGTGCAGTGCTTAGTAGCAGGGTGTAAAATGCTAGCTGGGAAAGTGTAACAGAAAGACATAACCAAGTGGCTGGGATAGTGTACAGGAATATCTGTACTGAACAGAGACTAGAAGCCCCCAAGTTCAAATGGTAGATACCGCCAAAGGTGGTTGAGAACGGCAGAGCTAAGATCCTGTGGGTCTTCAAGTTCCAGAATGACAAGTAGGTGCTAGCTAACCAACCAGATATTGTGGTGGTTGACAAGAAACAGAAGACAGCAATAGTGATCATTGTAGCAATCCTGAGCGATGGCAACATCAGGAAGATAGAGCTTGAGAAACTAGAGAAATGCCAAGGGCTGAGGGAAGAACTAGATCAGACGTGGAAGGTGAAAACCACAGTTGTCCCAGTGGTAATAGGAGTACTAGGAGTTGTGACTCTCAAACTGGGAGAGTGGCTCCAGCAGATTCCAGGAACAACATCTGAGGTCTCTGTCCAGAGTAATGCAGCCCTAGGAACAGCTAAGATACTGTGCAGAACCCTCGAACTCCCAGGACTCTGGTAGAGGACCTGAGATTGAGGAAGACACACACCAACCGACAAATGGGTGAGGGATATATATACATGTATCCATCCATTATCCAAGCCGTTTATCCCAATCAGGGTTGTGGGATGCTGGAGCCTATCCCAGCAGTCATTGGGCGGCCGGCGGAATATAACAGCTGATGATTGCTTATGTCATGAAACAGGCTTGTACTGTCTCACAAAGAATTTATTTGACTCACTGAATTATTTTGCTCCTTATTTCTTGAGCACTTTCCCTACCATTGAGTGTTTCTTTTAACAAAGTTTTATATATATATATACTCTTTCAATCTCTATCTCTCTCTGTAACGCTCTCTTTCAACCCCCCCCCCTCTCTCTTTGAGTGTCTCTTTCTTACACACGTACTTCTCTGACCACTGAAGATATGGCCAGCGACACAGTGGAGCCATGTGTCCTGTCAGATACACTTGTTGTTCCCTCTTACAGCCACAACACTTCTATCTGTAACAACAATGGACATGGACACAGACACACATTCACAACTAGCCGGCTCACTTTAGCACAAAACAACCCTTGAGACAAAATCTCCTCTCTTTTTTCCCTCGATTTAAAAATTTACCTTCATAGCCACAATACAACACAACATCTTCATTCAATTTCAAGGCTTTTTCCATTAATTCCTTGTGCCTAAAAAGGATTAACAGCTCCCTTCTCTTTTTCCCAGCATGAATAGGGACAGACGAGGTACAAGTACAAAAGGCAACAAGCTAATGGACTAGTGTGGTTGTGCTTAGTTTCTGCACTTGTATTTGTATGAGTAAATGCATCTGTGGTTTTATGCTTGCCTTGAGTGCAATATATATGTACTCAAACAACTACACAAGGTCCTCTCTGATTCAACACAACACAAACTCTGCCGTTCCCACCATTACACAATAAAACAACACCAAAGCTAAAAGTGAGGAGAATTAGGATGGCAAGGTAGAGAGAACAGGAAGGAAAGAGGAGAGATAAGGATCAGCAGAGGATAAAAGGGATACGATGAGAAAAGAAGAGTGAATAAGAGAGGGGCAATAAAATAAATAAGAGAAGGGCAGGTGGGAAGATAATAGGGACTGAATAGGTAGAAAGAAGTGGATGGAGGGATAGAGTAAGTGAGAGAGAAGTAAATCTCTAAAAATGGTCATCTCGGCTTTTCTTGTGGCTGAAACCGCTTGCAGCAGCATTAACAGTATTATTGGCCTTGTCAGCAAACCACCAATCAGCCTCACATTTCTCTTTAAAACCCACACACACACATACACACACAAACAATCACTGAAAAGGTCACCGGGGAGCAATCATCTGAACTCTGACCCTATGGTAACCATAGCAATGTGAGACCTTGTGTATTTCCCTGGAGTGGCAGGTGTGCAGCACACCTACTGTAGCTAAAGATATGCAAAGGATCCATCCTCTCAAAATCTCCCCATCACATCCCACTCTCAATTTAGAGGTAATATTTTACTTTTACCCTCATTCTTTATCTCAGCCCTCCTGCACCTTCCTCACCTCCATGTCATTGATTTCACGTACCCGCCTTTACAATTTGCAAAGTCTGACTACATGATCTATGCTTCCAACTTGCTTAATTAGCCACTTAAGTAATTAAGTTATTACGTAAGTACCGAATTACTTATAAAAACATACAATAGCGTTCTCTCTTTTACCCTCTCCCAGTCCCCTTTCCCTCCCTCTTCACCTCCAGTCTCATAGCTGTGTGGAAATGTATGTATGTGTGTGTATATATGTGTGTGTGTGTGTGTGTGTGTGTGTGTGTGTGTGTGTGTGTGTGTGTATGTATATGTGTATTATGTATGTATGCATATATATGTATAGTATGTGTGTGTGTGTATATATATATATATATATATATATATATATATATATGTGTGTGTGTGTGTGTGTGTGTGTGTATATATGTGTGTGTGTATTTGTATATATATGTGTGTGTGTATGTGTGTGCGCGCGCGCGTGTGTGTATGCATATGTGTGTGTATATATATGTATATGTATGTATGTGTATGTATATGTATGTATGTGTATATACGTATACACACACACACACACACACACATATGACATAAGCATGTTGGTTGTCATAGTGCCAAACTGATGCAATTCCCCAGACAGACTGCAACTTACACCTGCCATTTTCTCTCCTCTAGCCATCATTTGTAGTTAGCTTACTGTCTATTCTCTGAAAGGTTAGGGCACAGAACAGGGTCACAAGAAAACAAGCTCCCTACATAGCAAGAAAAGACAAAACGCACATAAAATACACTAACCTAACCTGTAGGAGCTTAAACTAACTTGCAGCAGTTTGTGGCCTTTTCTCTCTTAGCTTATTCTATTCACATACACTGTAAAGCATTTAACAACTAAGAAGTATAAAAAAATACACTACATGGTTGAAATTATGCAGACACCCCTTCTAATTAGTGGGTTCGTCTATTTCAGCCACACCCATTGCTAACAGGAACATCAGAATCAAGCAGACAGCCAATCTCCATAAATACACATTGGCTAACAAGCATTGGATTTTAGTGGATAAACTTAATCTCAAAGTCACAAAAATATCATTAATAAGAGGGGGGGGGAAGAAAAATCACAAAGGATCTAAATATGAAGAAGAGGGGTCAATACTAATGTAATAAGAAAATGTTTTTAAAAAAGAAAAGAAAGAACAAAAACCTTAGAAACACAGAGACTGAGGGAGATAGACAGAAAAAGGGGAAGAAAGAGAAAAAGAGAAGAGGGTGCAAGGCCTTAAGACAATGTGATTGGCTTGCTTAAACAGATAGCATGGCTCTTCTTGCCTCCTACCAGGTTTGTCAAGGGCAGAACACTAATTAGTCCTGTGGTAACATGAAGGCAATAAAGCAGAAAGTATTTTTTCTATACTTAGAGGTATGTTTCTGGATAAAACTTTAATCACACATTAAAAGCAGCTCTGAAGAGGTGAGTTCTGATTAGTGATGTGAACGTGGGCAGATGGGTGCAGTCTCTGGTGTGTTTGGGAAGGGTTCCAGAGGCAGGGGGCAGCTATGGACAAGGCTCTGTATGGTGCAATGGCCCTGTGTGGTGAAGACAGGTGGAGTGAAGGCTGCAGGAAGGAGTATGGTAGTGGGGCAGGTCGGGGAGGTAGAAGGGGGCCTGGCTATGGAGGGCTTTGTGAGTGAGGAGAAGGGCTTTGAATTGGATCCGTTGTGGGGCAGGGAGCCAGTTCTGGAGCACAGGGGTGATGTAGTCACAGGAGCGGGAGCGGGTGAGCAGGCGAGCAGCAGAGTTCTGGATGTACTGGAGTTTGTTAAAAACAACTGCAATACTGATAGAGCTGCTCTGCTACGTATGAAACCCTGGCCCAGAATCAGGTCATCTACAGGTGATTTAGCACCCGGTTCTCCACAAACATGTGTTGCGAGTCACGAGAGGGGCAACCGCCATCCGGCCGCACCCAGCCCCGTCACAAATGGCCCTGCTCACCAACCGAAGGCCGCTATCCCGGTCCAACTGATGGCCGCATGCTCCATTGGCCCCTCAGCCAAGCACACACACCAAATGCCTGAACCTGCGGCTCCTCTCGTACTGAGCAGGATTACTATTGCAGCAACACATCATCAGTCGGGTAAAACTAACCTCTCTCACGGCGGTCTAAACCCAGCTCACGTTCCCTATTAGTGGGTGAACAATCCAGCGCTTGGAGAATTCTGCTTCACAGTGACAGCAAGAAGTGTTAAAGAAGAAGAGTTAAAGAAACAGCTGTGTGTTTAATATTGAGAGTTTTTTTTATTTTCCATTTTTGATTTTGATATACTTTATTGATCCCCGTGGGGAAATTCATGCTTTGCATTTAACCCATCCTAGCTGTGTAGGTAGGAGCAGTGGGCAGCTGCCATGCAGCACCCGGGGTCAACTCCAGTTTGTCTTGCCATGCCTTGCTCAGGGGCACAGACAGGAGTATTAACCCTAACATGCGTGTCTTTTTGACGGTGGGAGGAAACCGGAGCACCCGGAGGAAACCCACCTCAGACACGAGGAGAACATCCAAACTCCACACAGAGGACGACCCGGGATGACCCCAAAGGTTGGACAACCCCAGGGTTCAAACCCAGGACCTTCTTGCTGTGAAGCGACAGCGCTAGCCACTGGGACATCGTGCCACCATTTTGTGTGGGTTTGAGAACAAATGAAAGATTATTATGCCTCAACAAATAAAATGTACAATCAGTAGTATTGCAAAATCAATACAGCATATGATTTCACTCCCTTGAAAGAAAAGGAATGTGTGCGTGCGAGTGTGCGTGTGTGTGTGCATACATAGTATGTCCACGTGCGCGTGTAAAAATCGTAGGAGGCTAAATTGTGATGTACGTTACCTGGGACAATTGACGGTCTTAAAGATTGTCCGTGAAGCCATTATTGCTTTGTGTACTATCGATAATTTTTCAGAAGACTTAGCCATAGAAATGATCTATCTCTAAATGGCCTCATTACATGTGCCACCGTGCACTCGCCTCTTTTCTCTCCATTTCTGGGGAGAGAAAAAGAGGCGAGACGATAACAATTGTTTATCTGTCAGGCACCCTCATTGTGATTAAGCAGAAAGGAAAGGAGTAAAGAAAAATGGTTAAATCAAAGAACAACAGAATGAGAGGTGAATATCTGGACCCACAAAACATCCACATCCTTTGAAATGACGTAAAAAAAAAGAAGAAAAACGTGAAAGAGATAAATAATGAGCTGAAAAACTGCAATATAGGCCAACAGAACTATAGTTTCTTCCCAGATTAAAGTCTCAGCAATTATATTTTACTTTGTGCTAACTGAATAAGAGCTTTTTATTTCACTATCTCCTGTCATCAGTTTAAAATGATACAAATAAGAAAAGAATAACTACTCAATTACAGGCGGCGGAGCAGACAATTACTATCGATGAAAGTGTGACGAGAGAGAGAGAGAAATAGTAGCATCATTAACTACTACAATGGTTCCTTATCCCACAAGGATCAGCAGTGAGTGAAACCTGGAGCACATCAATTATAATTGATCAAAATAATGTCTAGTTTCATTAATTATTTAGTTCATATTATGGGCTATTGTGTGTGTGTGTGTGTGTGTGTGTGTGTGTGTGTGTGTGTGTGTGTGTGTGTGTGTGATTTTATATCTGTGTGCATATGTGTATGTAGTTGCACATGTGCCAGCATTTTGTCTGTGTTCATGTGTGTCTCTGTGTGTGTGGGGGGGCATGGGAGCCCAAAATGATCAAATCCATTCAGACATTAGTCTTAGACATTAGATCAGACCATTACTGATGGTAGCAGAGGTCATGTGGAAAATGTCAGTGACGTGGCTAGCACAGCCTTGTGACACCAAGCAGCCAATACACAATATAACCACTGAATTAGATTGTAAAAGAGCCTCACAGACAGAGAGAGAGAGAGTGAGAGAGAGAGAGAGAGAGAGAGAGAGAGAGAGAGAGAGAGAGAGAGAGAGAGAGAGAGGGAGAGAGAGCGATGAATTAGGAGGAGGGATGTGGGGCAGGTTGAGTGTCTGTGTCTCTGCCTTGTTGAGTGTCTCTGCTTGCGAGTCTGTGTGTGTGTGTGTGTGTGTGTGTGTGTGTGTTTTCTGTGTGTTTTCTGTGCGTGAGGGAAAAGTTTATGAGGATACAAGAAAAACAGGGTGTTGCATGCACATCCCAAAGGCGGGCTCGCCGCAGTTTAATCCTGGCCATAAAAATAACTAACATCTTATTTGTTATTCAGACTGGAGGCTGGTTGTATGAGATCACCCTGGTAAATCACGCCTCCAACCCTAAGTACTGTGTGTGTATGTGTGCGTGTGTGCGTGCGTGTGTGTGTGTGTGTGTGTGTGTGTACCTAAATCAGAGAGGGGGGGGTGAAGTAAAGGGCATTGCCAATGTCCGCTCCAGGTCAATAAAAAGGGAGGGGGCTGATAGATAAGGAGAAGGGAGGTGGATAGAAAATGAAAGGAGGAATTAGGAATGGTAAGGGGGAGAAAGGCAAGGGCGTGAGAAGAGAAAGAAGATCCTCTCATCCTCTCTTCTTTACTTATTCTCAATGTCAGTGGTCAGAACAACATGTAGCCTAATGTTGCATTAATAATCACAATAACCACATCAGGTAAAAACTGCTTCTTGTAACTGCCTAAAATGTAAAGGCTTGCCCATAGATAGATAGATAGATAGATAGATAGATAGATAGATAGATAGATAGATAGATAGATAGATAGATAGATAGACAGACAGACAGACAGACAGACAGACAGACAGATAGATAGATAGATAGATAGATAGATAGATAGATAGATAGATAGATAGATAGATAGATAGATAGATAGATAGATAGATAGATAGATAGATAGATAGATAGATAGATAGATAGATAGATAGATAGATAGATAGATAGATAGATAGATAGATAGATAGATAGATAGATAGATAGATAGATAGATAGATAGATAGATAGATAGATAGATAGATAGATAGATAGATAGATAGATAGATAGATAGATAGATAGATAGATAGATAGATAGATAGATAGATAGATAGATAGATAGTGGAGTATATTCTGCTGGATATTGTTTTTAAAGTTCACATTTTCACATGTTGATGGGGTGGTAAAATATGCAACGCTCCCTTAAAGTGTGCCAACACCCATCAGAAGACAACACGAGTACACTGATACCCAAATAAAGAAAACAACCATCTGAACAATTCACAGGCATGTTTCATGAACATGCATTGTTCATTCTTGTTTCTCTCTATCCGTCTTTCTGGGTTTTTCCCTTTTCAACCAGGGATCATCACTGCACAAGGAGGTGGATAGAAAAACCTCTGTCAGAATGTTTCCTGATGCTTTTTCTCTTCTGCTCTATTTTCTATCGCTTTCTCTCTCCCTCGCTCACTCCATAAGCCTAGCTTCAGCTGGGCTTTAGCAGGCTTTACATGTACACGACAAAGCCTGTTCAAGCCCCGCTGGAGCTTTATGATGTGTCTTTGTAACGGCCAGACCCTCAGCCCTTCCTCTCTCTCTCTCTCTCTCTCTCTCTCTCTCTCTCCTCTCTCTCTCTCTCTCTCTCTCTCTCTCTCTCTCTCTCTCTCTCTCTCTCTCTGTGTGTTTCTCTCATTTGACGAATATTGCTCATATGTTTAGAAAGATTTCAAGTCTGTTTTTTGATAATTTTTTTCTGTTAAATAAAGACTTGTTTTAAAATTCAAGATTGTTTCTCTCTGTCGCTACCCCCCCCCCCCCGTTTCTCTCTGTCTCTACCTCCCTCTCTCTCTTTCTTTCTCTCATGTTCACTCATGGGCCATGAGGAGGGCTGAATTACAGCTGTCACTTGCAGATTTTCAGAAAGTCACCCAAACGAGGAACAAAAAGTGACCGAGGGATGGGGGACTGTCACTTGCAGATTTTCAGAAAGTCACCCAAACGAGGAACAAAAAGTGACCGAGGGATGGGGGATACGCTGCTGTCTAAAGAAATATCTTTATTATAGTCTGTCTGTAGTGAATGTGAGGGTTAAATGACTTAAATGTTTCTTTAAAAAATTAATAAAGAAGGAAGGAAAGAGGGGAGGAATGATAGCATAGATGGAGAAGAAAGACAGAAAGAAAGACAGACAGACAGACAGACAGACAGACAGACAGACAGACAGACAGACAGACAGACAGACAGACAGACAGAAAGAAAGAAAGAAAGAAAGAAAGAAAGAAAGACAGACAGACAGACAGACAGACAGACAGACAGACAGACAGACAGACAGACAGACAGACAGAAAGAAAGAAAGAAAGAAAGAAAGAAAGAAAGAAAGAAAGAAAGAAAGAAAGAAAGAAAGAAAGAAAGAAAGAAAGAAAGAAAGAAAGAAAGAAAGAAAGAAAGAGACAGGAAGAGACAGACAGGACAGACAGACAGACAGACAGACAGACAGACAGACAGACAGACAGACAGAAAGACAGAAAGACAGAAAGAAAGAAAGAAAGAAAGAAAGAAAGAAAGAAAGAAAGAAAGAAAGAAAGAAAGAAAGAAAGAAAGAAAGAAAGAAAGAACATAACAAAGAGACAGACAGAGACTAATAGACACAAAGTGTTTTTGTTTTGTTTTTGCTAAAAAGGACCACACATCACATGATGAGAACCCCCAGCTTTTCATAAAAGGGAGACTGCAAGATCACCACTGACGGACAAGCCTTTATTGCTTACTCCTATCTATTCTGCCATCTTTTTGCTCTTCCTCTGTGTCCAAACCACACAATACCTCCCAACAGAAGAAACCACACAACACCTCCCAACAGAAGAAGAAGAAAAAACTTACAAGACAAAGCAATATAGCCAACTCAGAATGACCTCATGAATAATCAAGTCAAGCAATTTCCTCTCAAGAATAACAACCATGATGCCCACTTGCCAGATCACTAAAGATCAGTAAGAACAGGCTGCAGGAAAAATAAAGGCATACGTTATAAACCTCACCTTGTGAGAGGAAGTGGTCCCAGTTACAATCCACTTATGAGAGATACAGGCACGCCACACATCCCCGTAAAAGTGCCCCACTTCCTCTGTCAAAGCAGAGTGAGTGTCTGTGGCTGGCTGCTGCGTGTGATTCTATCTGTGTCTGTCAGTGTGGGGGCTAGGCCAACTCAACTGTGCAAAGACACACAGAGAGAAACAGAGCGAGAGAGAGAGCGAGAGAGAGAGAGAGAGAGAGAGAGAGAGAGAGAGAGAGAGAGAGAGAGAGAGAGAGAGAGAGAGAGAGAGAGAGAGAGAGAATACCCCAGAGGATGAGAAGGTAGACTCCAAAACAGCATAAACAAGAGAGGAGATGACAGGGTGAGGGAGCAAGATATAAAGAGCGAGGGAGAGAGCTGAAGGAGGGAGGAGACATCGATAAAGAAAGAGGAAGAGGGTAGACTGATAAGCTCTGGATGAGAAGTGTGTACTGTGTGTGCACATGCATTGGTGTCTATGTGTATCTGTCTGAATGTGTCCGTCTGTGTCTGTGTACTTGCACATTCCAGTGTTTGTCTATCGCACATAGCATAAAATAGTATATAGTATATAGTATGTGTGTGTGTGTGTGTGTGTGTGTGTGTGTGTGTGGTGTGTGTGTGTGTGTTTTTGCTCATGTAAATGTTATCTAATTTTAGTCCACATACACACATTAGTGGGTACATTTGAGCGCTTGTTTTTACCTCCTCTTACCCCTCCATGCCTTTGCTAAGACATTGAGGAACTGCTCCCAGGTCCCATAGGACACACAAAGCCATTAGTATCTAACACACACATGCACACGCACGCACGCACACGCACACATACACACACACACACACACACACACACACACACACACACACACACACATATATAATACAACAACAGACAGGCTTTAATTACATCTGACATGACCAATAAACATCACGCCAACACAGACACATACAAACACACACCCATACATACACACATACACACATGTACAACATGGCTGCACATTCACTAACGATTATGTCCACATACTGCATGCTGTGCACACTGAACACACACACACCACACACTTAGTGATTCATACACACTGAGTGCAACCCGCCATCTTGGAACATAATGTGTGCGTGTGTGTGTGTGTGTGTGTGTGCGTGTGTGTGTGTGTGTGTGTCTGTGTGATTGCTCTTGTACTTTTGTCTTTGAGAGGACCGATGTGAATTTTTTACAGGTCTTCACTTCTTCATGAGTCTCTTTTACTGCAGGAACTTGGGTTCGGGGTTCAGGGTAGAATTAGGATTAGGATTACCTTAAAATCAGGGTTAGGGTTGAGGTTAGGCATGTAGTTCTGATGGTTATAAGGTTAGGGTTGAGGGCTAGGGAAAGAATGTAGCCAATGAGTAGCCCTCGAAAATATAGAAGTACTCCACAAGAATGTGTGTGTGTGGGGGGGGGGTACACGCGTGTGTGTGTGTGTGTGTGTGTGTGTGTGTGTGTGTGTGTGTGTGTGTGTGTGTGTCAGCCCACAAGACAAATGAACATTGTGGCAGAGACACAGTGAAAACAACAGGCCATTTATCTAAAGTAACAAGGCCCCTCTATATGTAAAATTCACAGCAGCTTCCAAAGTGAACATAAAATATCCGAAAACTCTCCGAATGGGCGGTATAAATCAACATAGCTCTTCCACGTAAACCAAGCTGCTTCTGCTGCCTAATGTTAAAACTCCGAGGTTTATGTTGAAACATAAAGCACCTACAAACCGGTGAATATATTAACCCAGAGGCCATGCAAACGGTCTGATGAAAGAGGAGCATCCATGAGGCAGGTCCCGCTGTCTGAACCTCTCCACTCCTTCCGAGTCTCTTCTCCGTCTCTATCTTTCTCGTTCCCTCTCTCACCCATCCATACTACTGATCCCCCCCCCCTTTTTCTCTGAATTGTACCTGACCAACTACCCAGCTCTACCGAGCCGTCCTGGTCGCTGTTCCACCCACCCCCCTGCTGATCCGGGGAGAGCTGCAGACCACCACATGCCTCCTCCGATACATGTGGAGTTGCCAGCTACTACTTTTCACCTGACAGTGAGGAGTTTCGCCAGGGGGACACAGCGTGTGGGAGGATCACGCTATTCTCCCCCAGTTCCCCCTCCCCCTTGAACAGGCACCCCGACCGACCCGAGGAGGCGCTAGTGCAGCGACCAGGACACATACCCACATCCGTGTGGGTATGTGTCTGAAGGGACGCCCGGCCAAGCCGGAGGTAACGCGGGGATCCGAACCGGCGAGCCCCGTGCTGGTAGGCAACTGAGTAGACCGCGACACGACCCAGACACCTAAGTGAAATTTAATTTCCCACTCAAATTATATTCCCCTTCTCTATCTGATCAAAATTTCAGAGACAGCTTTCAAAAACAACAACTTAATTGTACAATCTAAGAAGCGGTGAATTACTCAAATGATTCGAGGACAAATTTGTGAGAGGAGCCAAAAGACGACTTTTCACGCTGACGAAGGAGACGGTTCGGCTGGCCAAGTTGTAAAAAGCATGACGATAAAATGCTGCTCCCTCACTGACTCTCACACACGTACCATGACTTCCCCGGTGCAGCTGCACTTCATTAACCTTACCAGCAGTTTACAAATATAACCTACGACCTGACCTTCATCACAACGATGCAAAAGACTGCATACGTTACCTTAGACACGGGCATCGGGCGCGCGGTGTGCCTGTGTGCGTTTCAGCATGTGAGTGCTTATAATTATTATTGTGCGTTTCAGTGTACAGGACGAACTGCACAGTTCAGCCCCTGTAAACATGCAAACACAACACGCCCTCGTGTGTGAGAAGCATGAATAGATTGGGGATGAAACTCCAGTGTGACCGGATGTCTCTCTGTCCAGGTATTTTCTCAGTCGGTCAGCGCTTCTCTCTCTCTTCCTGACTGTTTCTTCAACTCGTCGCGCTGCAGCCCCAGCGCTCTCAAAGCCTGGCTGCAGTGTGTGTGCCAGCATAGGTGAGCGAGAGAGAGAGGGGGGGAGGGAGGGAGAGAGAGAGAGGGAGAGCGATCAAGTTAGAGAGAGCACGAGAGAAAGATGGAGAGAGCGAGAGAGGGAGGGAGGGAGGGAGGGAGAGAGAGAGAGAGAGAGAGAGAGAGAGGAGAGAGAGAGAGAGAGAGAGAGAGAGAGAGAGAGAGAGAGAGAGAGAGAGAGAGAGAGTGAGATAGAAAGAGCATGAGAGCGATGGAGAGAGAGAATGATAGAGCGAGAGAATGAGAGAGCAAGAGAATGAGAGAGCGAGAGAATGAGAGAGCAAGAGAGAGGGAGAGAAAGAGAGAGGGAGAGGGAGCGAGCTAGCAAGAGCACGAGAGAGATGGAGAGAGAGAGATGGGGGAGAGAGAAAATGAGAGAGCGAGAGAGAGGAAGAGAGCGAGAGAATGAGAGAGCGAGAGAGAGCACGAGAGAGAGATGGAGAGAGAGGGGGGAGCGAGAGAGAGAGAGCACGAGAGAGAGAGGGATATGGAGGGGGGAGAGAGAGAGAGAGAAAAGGGGGTAGTGGGGGACGAGCAAGGAAGGGTTTGGTTGGTGGTCAGGGGGTCAAGAGGCAGAAGAGTAAAACAGGAATAGAACACTAAAAGAAAAAGAAACGAAACAAAAAGAAAAGGGGAGGAGGGGACCCGAGTAAAGGCCGACAATGCCAAAAGAATAAATGATAACAAACTCTCTTGAGACGAGAGCTGTCCCTCGCTCCTCCACTCTCCCTCTCTCTGCCCGCTATTTTTAGAAGCAGCTGGGTTGTGAATCAAAGCACTGAATCAAAACCTATCAAAGAAGAGCAGGATGCAAAGAGCCATGTCTTTCACGCCTAATAACACACACACACACACACACACACACACACACACTTGTCCGACCAGCTGCCTGCTGTCCAGCTTTCCTACAAACCTTATTTCACAATACTTCATATGGGTCTAGCTAGTATGTAAAACCAAGTCCCCCACAGGACAGATAACGTATATCAGATAGATAATGTATATCACTGCTAGTAGTCATATCTTTTTGCACCATTGAACCTTATCACCTCTTATTTCACCTGTATATAGTCAATCCTTGTGTCTATATCTGAAGAGTGTTGTGTTGTTATTCTATGTTAAGTACACTGTAAGAGCCACGAAACTGGAGTCAAATCCCATTTGCAAACCTGCATGGCCAGCAGACCTGATTCTGGTTCTGGTAGCTCTTAAGTGACAGTAAAGTAAGGTAAGAGGTCTTTCTGTCGTTTTACATCAGTTGTTCATCTGGTACCCAGTGACCAATTTGTAAAAACTAAACTAAGGGGCATGGTTGAATTGTGCTGGTGGCAACTAAAAAAAATATATATTATATAATCTGTACACTAACTTGTTTTACATTATAAAATTTGCCATATACTAGATAGTTCTTCAAAATTATGGGTCAAAAAAGGGTTTTTCTGACAGTTTTGAATGAGTTTACTTAAAATCAGACTTGTTACTACCTTCATACAGTAATTTTCAAAAATTACAGTTGTAAATAAATCTTTTGCACATTTCCGTGTAGCTGACATCACATTGTTTTAGCGTGTCAAGGAGCTGCAGTGCTCTAGTTTTTCAGGCACCTTTTGTATTTGTCTCTTTCTTTCTGCTTACCTACCTGGCAACCCACTCTCGGTCAAATCATCTCAAGACATCTTTGTCTGATCTCTCTCATATCTGGCTTAGTCGTGATGGGTTACTCCCTTGATTTGTCAAGTGAGACTAACCTCTGCTTTTGGAGGAGTCATACCTCCTTCTTGAAGGGGCTGAGTACAAGGGTTATACTGCAGAGGCAGGTCACTACAAACCAACATGCATCTACTCCAGCACATCCTATCACTTTGCCGCCAATGCCTGTTGGGAAAGACTTGAGCCCTATGTACTCCAAATCTGGACTACAACAGAAAGACTAAATGGACGAAAATTTTCACCTGATACTTTTCTTTAATTTTTACCCAGTCTTTGTTACTTTTTAAAATTTGTTGAATTTACATTTTCAATGTTTCGTCTTTATTTCGACATCTATTATCCATCCATCCATTATCCAAGCCGCTTATCCCAAGTGGAAAGCTATAAATTAATTAATTATTGATTAATAATGATTAAATAATAATAGTAATAATTCTAATAGTTATTATTTAATTATTATTATTTAATTATTGTTTCATAATTTAATAGTATTAATTAATTAATTATTAAGATATTGTCATTATCAAGCTATTATCCCAGCACTATTTCATGCTGTGTCCCTGAACTCCAATTTTCCATGTAAGTGGTATTTAGAACAGCGTACTCTTGTATGTTACCAGAAGCTATGGATAAACCTAACATGACATCTTTGGGGCTTTGGCTCTGGACTCGGGGCTAGTTCCTGCAGCAGTGTAGACCTATGTATAATTATCATGATATAGTATAGCATGCTCATGAATAGTTAAAGGTGGATCTAAAATAAAGCAAAGTTCCATTAACGAGAATATTATTAATGTTTGAGGAGAAGCTAGGAGCAGGTAAAACATCACTGGGTTGTGTATGGCTGTGTATGTGTCCTTTTTCTTGTGTGTGTGTGTGTCCATGTGTTTGAGCAAAAGCAAAAGGGACGCCAGGGAATGAAAGACAGACAGAGATAAGAGGAGGTGGAGATAGACAAAAAGAAACTGGAGCGGGAGAGGGAGTGAATGCCTATTTGCACCTGCACTGCCTTCTATGCATAATTCTCATTTAATCTCACACAAATATTTAATCAAAACCGAAATTACAAGAATGTGGCTGGGTGGTTAGCACTGTAGCCTAACAGCAAGCGGGTCCTGGGTTTGATTCCAGTCCATCTGGGTTAAGTGTGCATGTTATCACTCTGTTTGTGTGGGTTTCCTCTGGCCACTCCACTTTTCGACCACAGTGCAAAGACATGCATATTATAGGCAAACTGGATTTGCTAAATTGTCCCTAGTTGTGAACGGTGTGTGAGAGACTGTGTGTATGGGCTCTGTGATGGACTGGCAACCAGTCCAGGATGTGTCCCAGCCTTCGGCCCAATGCCTGCTGGGATAGACTTCAGCCCCCCATGATGGTCATGAGACAGGTTAGTTTTGGTTTCTACTGATGGTTTGTTGTTGCAAAAGTGATCCTGCTCCATTCATGCATCGAAGAGGGACAGCAAGACAAGAAAATACAGTACTGGAGAATGTGTCCATAGAAGAGAAGATGCAGCATAAAAAGAAAGAAAGTCTTCTGTGGTAGAAAAATCTCAAGAACAGAAATGTGAGAGGGGGGGCAGGAAGCAACTGTGACACTAAACTTCACACCAGCTGAGCAAACTTGCCAGAATAAAAGAAAGAGAAACAATAAACAGAAAAGCAGTGAACAGAAAATAATGACATAGAAAATGAAAAATAAAACAGAAAAAGCTTCAGCTTAAAAAAAAAAGAAGAATAAAAAAAAGAAGAAAGAGAAAACAGTTTGAGTTTGCTCCACAACTTGAAGGGGATGGGATTGCAGGCTTTTTAGCTGCAGGCAAATGATCCAACAAAGACCAGCAAATGCAGAGGGCAGATTGCAGTACGGGATCAAGAGTTATAAAACATGATTAGTATATTTCCTGGAGACAAAACTGACTCCGTAACGCAACAGCTACATCTAAAAAAAATTTTTTTTTTAAATCAGTAAAATGCAATTTTTTACTCAACACCAGAGATTTACTTGGTGGGTTGATAACAAGGGACTGTTACAATGACAGTAGTGTATTTGTCTTAAGGAAAAACCAAGTTGAACTTTGACATTACTATTAGTGTCACAAGTCAGATTTATAACATGTTTTATTTTCTTGTTTAGAGGTTGCTGGGGTGTTTTCAATGATAACTTCACGCTTACCAATTTCTCAGTGAGATAAAAAAGGCCCCTGGTACTTGAAACCTAATGAAGGTGCCCTGGCCAAAAAGGATGGATGTATTAAACTGCATGGTGAAACTGAATATACTCTGTGTGTATTCCTTGTTCAGCACATGTACAGAATGTTAGACTTAAATAGTATAGTTTTAGTACTAGGGAGAAAATAGACTATGATTTATTTTCTCAAAGAGCAGGAAGCTCAGTTGAAAGAGCGAGAAAGAGAAAAGAGCACTCTGTCATACCTATGTCATAATATAAGAGACTTTATAAATAATATATAAATATATAATATATACACGTATATATACACTCACCGGCCACTTTATTAGGCACACCTGTCCAACTGCTCGTTAACACAAATTTCTAATCAGCCAATCACATGGCAGCAACTCAATGTATTTAGGCATGTAGACATGGTCAAGACGATCTGCTGCAGTTCAAACCGAGCATCAGAATGGGGAAGAAAGGTGATTTAAGTGACTTTGAACGTGGCATGGTTGTTGGTGCCAGACGGGCTGGTCTGAGTATTTCAGAAACTGCTGATCTACTGGGATTTTCACGCACAACCATCTCTAGGGTTTACAGAGAATGGTCCGAAAAAGAGAAAATATCCAGTGAGCGGCAGTTCTGTGGGCGAAAATGCCTTGTTGATGCCAGAGGTCAGAGGAGAATGGCCAGACTGGTTCGAGCTGATGGAAAGGCAACAGTAACTCAAATAACCACTCATTACAACTGAGGTATGCAGAAGAGCATCTCTGAGCGCACAACACGTCAAACCTTGAGGCAGATGGGCTACAGCAGCAGAAGACCACACCGGGTGCCACTCCTGTCAGCTAAGAACAGGAAACTGAGGCTACAATTCGCACAGGCTCACCAAAATTGGACAATAGAAGATTGGAAAAACGTTGCCTGGTCTGATGAGTCTCGATTTCTGCTGCGACATTCGGATGGGAGGGTCAGAATTTGGCGTCAACAACATGAAAGCATGGATCCATCCTGCCTTGTATCAACGGTTCAGGCTGGTGGTGGTGGTGTAATGGTGTGGGGGATATTTTCTTGGCACACTTTGGGCCCCTTAGTACCAATTGAGCATCGTGTCAACGCCACAGCCTACCTGAGTATTGTTGCTGACCATGTCCATCCCTTTATGACCACAGTGTTCCCATCTTCTGATGGCTACTTCCAGCAGGATAACGCGCCATGTCATAAAGCTTGAATCATCTCAGACTGGTTTCTTGAACGTGACAATGAGTTCACTGTACTCAAATGGCCTCCACAGTCACCAGATCTCAATCCAATAGAGCACCTTTGGGATGTGGTGGACCGGGAGATTCGCGTCATGGATGTGCAGCCGACAAATCTGCAGCAACTGCGTGATGCTATCATGTCAATATGGACCAAACTCTCTGAGGAATGTTTCCAGTACCTTGTTGAATCTATGCCACGAAGGACTAAGGCAGTTCTGAAGGCAAAAGGGGGTCCAACCCGGTACTAGCAAGATGTACCTAATAAAATGGCCAGTGAGTGTATATATATATATATTCATTATATATACTAATATTAATAGATATGAATGAAATTAAAATGTAAATATATAATATAGTTAATTATATACATATAATAAACAGTAATAGTATATATTATCTATAATAACAATAAATAAAATAAAAATAATAATAAAATATATAAATAATCCATTCATCCATCCATCCATCCATTATCCGAATCGCTTATCCTGCTCTCAGGGTCACGGGGATGCAGGAGCCTATCCCAGCAGTCAATGGGAGGCAGGCGGGGAGACACCCTGGACAGGCGCCGTCACACACACACACACACACACACACACACACACACACACACACACACACACACACACACATTCACACCTAGGGACAATTTAGCACGGCCGATTCACCTGACCTACATGTCTTTGGACCGTGGGAGGAAAACGGAGCCCCCAGAGGAAACCCACGCGACCACGCTAACCACTGCGCCACCATGCTGCCTATATAGATAATAAATATAAATAATAATATACCATGTCATAACATCTTCAAACTTACATGTTATAAAACCATTTGTGGAGCTAAAACAGACTCATCAATGTGAGATGAGACAACTAGAGACAGAGCAGAACATGTGCCCTGTAAAGCCCAGCCGACATACTTTATCCGTTAGTCTGAAACACCAAGCAAAACATAATCAGTTTATCCGTTGCAGTCTCATCCCCTCAACTCAATACCTTTTTAAGACACTGTCTGGTGCCCTGGCCCTGAAGCTGATTGGATTCTCAGTAGTTGGAAATCGTAATAAATCTATCATAACTGACTTAGTGTTAGTCAGGCAGTATAACATTTAAGCAGACTGTCTGTCACATGGTGTATGAAACTTGCATCATGTCAAGCTTCAAAAAAGTTAATGGATTTTCTGCATTAAAAAAGAACAGATATCAAGCATCAGTGTAAATATGTACAATAACACTTCATTGGAGCCTGTCCTTTTTAAACCGAGGACTGTCGGGTAGTTCATATTGCTTCATATTGCTGTGCCATGCCTGTACGAGCAAGATAATGCCACATATAATAAGTTACCACATTGATGCTATTTTCTATAAATTCTTTATTAAAGTTGCTCTTTCGATAGAGGTGATGCTTACGTGGAATCCAGTCGTTCACCTACAAAATGCAACCAAAACATTACCATGTCTGTCCACACGGCTGTGCAAATCAAAAAGCCAAAACACATTTCCATTATGAAAGAGGTAATCCGTGTTATAGGATTTTAATACCCACTGTGGCGTGGATTATCCCACTAACACCATGGTCACTTGACAAAGATTTAAAATAAAAGCATTCATGTATTTTTTTGTTGAACATTTTGAAATCAGAATTAAAAGGTTTTGGTGTCTAAATATAAGTGCTACATAAATAATAATAATAATCATTATTATTATTATTATTATCATTATTACAAATCACCATGACTATTAGAAATCACCATGACTGTCCTTTTTCACTTACATAACATAGCTAAAATTCAGTCTTTTCTGTCCATGCTGACACAGAGACTCTAATACATGAATTTGTGTCATCCAGACCTGATTAATGTAATGTTCTGTTCTCAGGTCTGCCACATGCTAGTGCTAAAAGTCTTCAGATGGTTCAGAATGCTGCAGCTAGAATCCTAACTAAATCTAGAAAATTTGACCATAATACACCAATTCTTGTCTCCCTTCGTTGGCTTCCTATCCATGTTAGATCAGAATACAAGGTGCTTCTGCTGACTTATAAAATCCTAAATGGGCTTGCCCCATTTTACCTGTCTGATCTCCTTAAACCTTACATTCCATCTTGAGCTCTCTGCTCTCAAAATACAGGGCTCCTGTGTGTACCCAAAGTTAAAAACAAGGCAACTGGTGGCAGGGCCTTTTCCTATCGGGCCCATTCTTGTGGAATAACCTGCCTGCTGCCATCAAACCATCGGAGTCTGCTGAGTCCTTTAAATCCAAACTTAAAACTCAGTTGCCTTTAAGATGAAAGCTTCACAACCTGTACTGCATGGCGGGTCAGTTTCTGTCTCAATGAATTTACCAACCACTGTTCTGCCGATGAGATTATAGCATATAGATTATTGAATATTGCAAACTGTTCTCTTCTCTCACATGTCTTTTCTCTCTGTGAATGATGTCTTCTCCTTTCTCTTCTTCTGTGTGTGTGAATGGTGTGATGTGAGTCTCCCTTATGTGCACGTGCAGTCTGTCCTCCTCCCAAGTCTCCATGGTGATGATGGTCACCACCTGGACACTGCTTGGCATCCCCCTCATCACATTTTCTTTTTTTATATCTTATAAATCCAAATAATTTTGTTATCTGGTTTCAATGTTATATCCTTCTCTCACTCAGATGTATGACTAATGTTTTTTTCTTCTTCTTTTTTTGTCTACATGGTGGGAGTGGTTGCGTGGCTGAGGACCTGGGCTGTTCTGGTGGTCTCTGGACACTGCTTGACATTCTCCTCATCATATTCCTCATATATTTTATAATTCCATTATTATTCTGTTATCCTCTTTCAATGTTGTATTCTGTAAATTGTGTAAACACAACATCGACTGCATGTTGCCCGTCATGGGAGAGAGGTCCCTCCTCTGTTGCTCTCCCTGAGGTTTCTTCCTATTTTTTCTCCCTGTTAATGTTTTTTTTTTTTTTTTTAGTTGTTCCTAATCTGATGCGAGGGTCTAAAGACAGGATGTTGTGTTGTTATAAAGCCCACTGAGGCACATTTGTAATTTTGTGATGATGGGCTATACAAATAAAATTGACTTCACTTCACTTCACTTCACTTAAAAAAGGCCAATCTGAGAAAAAAAGTGATGGGTCTTCCAGGAATAATGAGCAACGGTTTAAAGTAGCCACAAGTCAGTCGCAGAAGAGTACGCACTGCTGATAAGAGTCAACCACTTGCACATATACGTCAACACACAAACAGACACACACAGTGACATGTATACACAATCGTTACAGCTAACTGCAGATATGCTAAATGAAAAAGGGTCAGGTAAAGGAACCAACACCTGATGGTATTTATATATATATATATACACACACACACACACACACACACACACACACACACACACGTGTGGTTGTGTATATATAAATGTATGTATATATTTTGTCCATATAGTATGCTATATGGACAAAAGTATTGGGACAACTTGTCAGTACACCTGCAGGAGCTTTTATGACATCCCATCGGACTTAAGCCTAGTTTTCTGGCACTTACTTGCATTGTCGCCTCCTGATCAGATCCTTTTTCGGGGGGGGGGGGTTTCTCCCCCTTCTTCTCCCCTATCGTACCCGACCAATTACCTCACTCTTCCGAGCCATCCCGGTCACTGCTCCACCCACCCTGCCAACCCGGGGAGGGCCGCAGACCGCCACGTGCCTCCTCCGATACATGTGGAGTCACCAGCTGATTCTTTTCACCTGATAGTAAGGAGTTTCCCCAGGGGGACTTAGCATGTGAGAGGATCATGCTATTCCCCCCAGTTCCCCCTCCCCCCAGAACAGGCACCCCGACCAACCAGAGGAGGTGCCAGTGCAGCAACCAGGACACATACCCACATCCGGCTTCCCACCCGCAGATACGGCCAATTGTGTCTGTAGGGACGCCTGACCAAGCCAGAGGCAACACGGGGATGGTTGATAGGCAATGGAATAGATCGCCACGCCACCCGGATCCCCCCTCCTGGTCAGATTGTTGCTTGTGTTGTATTAACTCTCAGATGTACACCGCTTTGCATAAAAGCGTCTGCTAAATTAAACTGTAACATTGTAACCGGGGGCGTATTCATGAAACATCTTGTGTAAAAGTAGCTATCGGGCTGATTCAGAAATAAATCCTAAAAATCACTCCTAATTTTAAGACTCCTAAGTATGTTAGCTAAGAGTGACACATGAAGCATGTTAGCTCCAAATCTAGCTCTTAAAATCTGCAAAATGTTATGGGTAGTCAAGAGGACTCCTAAGAATTTGACTTTTACGACAAGGCCCTGTCTGAGAGTGTTCATCCAAGAAATGACCTAGAGTCCCTCTTACCTAAGGCTATAATCGAGATGGTCAGAAACAGAATAGAATTACTGACTTTCAGGCTGAAGTTGCAGTTGTTCAAGCATTTTCTCTACCTCAATATGTTACATTTGTAGATGGGAAGGGAATTTTGTCGACTTCTCCCAATGTGTTATGTGTTTTGAATTTAACAGAACAAGACCAGCAGTCAAAGCACCCCAGGAAAATATATCCATTCACTTACATGAAATTAATACATTGGGGATAATAAATATGTCAAATCAAGAAAAGGCAGCAATCCCTTTTAACCCAATTTCCCTTCGAGGATGAATAAAGTATTCTGATTCTGATTCTATCAGAAAGCTATTCTAGGTTGGATACAAAGAAGACAGGATTGGAGTTAGCGGCCATGGATGCACAAAAGTTTACATTTTCATGGTTAATTTTTCAATGGCATGTATGAAAAACTAACTGACTGATCATTACATAACAACGCCAAAATCAACATAGCTTTGTTTGGTCATTGGAAAAATAACATACTAATAAAATGTAGCATTCACGGTGCCGTTTGACCCGTGAACATTTAATTAGCCATAATCATAAACAATGTCAATTTCAGCTTACATACAAGGTCGACACTAGTGTCATTGTCTTTTCCCGTCCCTATCTTGCTTTGCTGAAAATATCCACTGTCTTCTGTAACTGTGATATGTTCATGTTATAACTCACTACTGACCTCTATAAGAACTGGATTTGAATGTAGACTATTTTCAGATGTATGGCTGACAATGACCAATTTTAACATAGTTCTTAAAAAACAAAATTATATCCAAACATTTATATTAGAGCATGTCTTAGTAGAATAAGTATAATAAATGTAAGTAATGTACTATAAGTAACAAAACAAACACAAAACTTACTACAAAAAAGCATAATTTGTCTGCATATAAGCAGTGAAGGGGGCAAATCTCATTAAGGCAATTGATGCATTGCTATGAATGACATCTTGCTTCTTTCTGTGGTTGGCTTTGTCAGTCAGTACACTTTTTACTAAGTCTTTCCTCAAAACAAGTCATCTACCAATTTTGTTAACATACATATACTAGAAAGCTGTGGGCTGACTGACATTGTTATTTACATAATATTTGTCAAAAGGCACTTCTGAGTCTACTTTTTCTGAAGGAGTCTAAACTACAAATTCTGTATTCCCTAACCTAATGTACCTCAGTCTGTATCAGTATACAATAACCACTGAGGTCATATGTATTTTCACAAAGCAAGAGAGGCAAGATTGAGATGGTTGAGACATGTGTGGAGGAGAAATGCTGGGTATATTGGGAGAAGGATGCTGAACATAGAGCTGCCAGGGAAGAGGAAAAGAGGAAGGCCAAAGAGGAGGTTTATGGATGTAGTGAGAGGGGACATGCAGGTGGTTGGTGTGACAGAGGAAGATGCAGAGGACATGAAGAGATGGAAAACAGATGATCCGCTCTGGCGACCCCTAATGGCAGCAGCCAAAAATAGTTGTAGTAGTAGTAGTAGTAGTAGTAGTAGTAGTAGTAGTAGTAGTAGTAGTAGTAGTGGTGGTAGTCATATGTATTTTCAGTGTTTTCCCTTCAAAGGGATGGTGTAAGAGGACACTTGATTTCAAAAATTACCCATTTATATTGTAACAACAGATGGCGACCTTGGCTCCTTGCAACACACAATAGGGTTCTACAGAGGACAATTCTCTCCTGTGCTTCATTGTATTACCTTAAAACTTTGGGTGCATGTGCTTAGAAGAAATTCTACAAGAGCTATTTTTTCTCTATAATTAGATCTTAGCAGAGCTCACAGTCATGTGTAATGTGTGATGGTCATGCTAAATCTGCTGTAGGCTAGCTGCTTTGTTGAATGCTCTTGTTTCCTGGCTCTGACAAAGCAATGTACTTGTGATAAAAAAGAAGCATTGCTTGCAAAAAAAAGAAAAGTTGTGCTGGGCAATAACTAAGGTAAAATGAGCTGTTTAACTCATTCAAACAGGCCTTTGATGCTGTCTAAGTTTCAAAGTTGCAACATATAGTTGTAAAACAGACACAGCCTTGCATCCTGTCCAAAACAAAGAAAGAGCTTTTACGTTTTACCACAGATTCTGCCTCAGCTTGTTTGCAACATACTGTAAAACAATCTGTTTCAATCTATGGACACCAGTTGACACACAAAATGGCATGATGTGATGTAAAAACACAAATGATAATAATTACCGTCATCATCATCATTATTGCATTTATATAGCGCTTTTCTAGACACCCAAAGTGCTTCACATTGCAGGGGGTAACTCACTTCAACCACCACCAATGTGTAGCACCCACCTGGGTGATGCACAGCAGCCATTTTGCGCCAGAACACTCACCACACATCAGCTTGAGGTGGAGAAGGAGGAATCGTTGAGCTAATTACATGGGGGGATGATTAGGTGGCCAGATGGAGAGAGCCAGGTTGGGAATTTTGCCAGGACACCAATGAACCCCCTACTCATTGCGATAAGTGCCATGGGCCCTTTAATGACCACAGTGAGTCAGCACTTCGGTTTAATGTCTCATCCAAAGGATGGCATCTCCTACAGCACAGTATCCCCATCACTGCACTGGGGCATTGGGATTTTGTTGTTTTTATTAGGACCAGAGGGAAGATTGCCCCCTACTGGCCCACCAACACCACTTCTTGCAGCAACTAATTTTCCCAGGCAGTCTCCCATCCCAGTACTAGCCAAGCCCATACCTGCTTAGGTTCCATCATTTGGCAGAGCCAGGGTGCATGTTACTATGGCTGCCGGCAAAATGTATCTTGGGAGTTTAATAATACTGCTTAGTTAACCATTAAGATGCAATATTAGTAGTTTAACGTCAGAGTGGAGTTCAGTTTGGGGTGCATTTCTGCATTTTTGTGTGGAAAAGTCAGTCCAGGAACTGGTTTTCAATCTGCCTAAAATGTAGAAATGCAGCCTGATCAAGTGTACAACTAAAACAAAAACTTTGTTCTGGTTGTCCCTTTAGTAGACATTTTAAAGGTACAATGTAAGATATTTGTCTTTGCATTTTACATGACTGCCTAAAGAAAATGCTTCATAACATTAAATACATATTTATGACAGTTTGTTGACCATGGATAGACGGATAACCAGAGAATATTTTATTTTCAATGCAAGCACAGTGGCCTTTTTAGGCCACCAAACAACATGCTCCTCCATTCAAAAGAAGTCCTTTTCTGCATCCAGTTAGGTTTTTATATCTGTTCATGTTCTGGTCAAAACTCTTGTCCTGGGTTTACTGCAAGCAGACACAGAAATAGGTTCACAGTTGATTATCTACTGTAACTACTTTAAGCTTTGGCCTCTGACCATTAATGAGCCACTTCTATGATCTAAGTCTACACCCGACTCCCTCACTATATCCCACCTCCAAAAAATTCTCAGGGATACCAATCAAACTTAACAAGGATGAGGTGTGGAATGCTTTAAATGTGCTGTGTTGGTAGTCAAGGACATGCAGAGGCTGTTTTTAACCTACAGAAAGCACATTACTTGCTAGGTCATTTCTCTGCTTCCAATCTCAACTTCCCTACTCATCCTTCACCCCACAATGGTCAGATATGTGACCCTGTGATAGCAGGCGAGGTATGAGTTGGAAGGTTGAGGCTTGATAAATAGATGGTTAAAATGTGTCTAGGTGAATAATGAGGGTGGAAGTGAAGAAGTGTTCTCACTTGACAAGGTGAGTGGTGAGGACTGAGGGGGTTGACTATATTCTAGTTTGTCTGCCTTAAGTATCTGGTAACCATAGACAAAATGCATTTTAGAGGTAACAGATAGGCCACTCAACAGATAATCCTGGATGCACAGCTCCATAACTACCAAAATTATCTCCATATGACTGCAAATGATATAAATGATCAACTATCTGAATTATGGTTTTTTTCTCCAAATGGTATTTTACTGTAATACAGTATTGTCTGGAAGACAGTATTATCTGCAAGAGTTTTTTTATGCTGTTTTCCATTATCAGAGGCAAAGGGTAGTTTGCAGAGACAAAAGAACAGCACAGGAGGGTGCTGACTGCTCCAGAAATTAATTGTTTATTATTTTTTATGATTGAATGATGACAGAATTAGGTTTAAAACCAAGTTTATGGCGATACCTTATATGCTCTCTTGTTCACTGTCTGGCAATTAATAATTCTGCCTGTACTGTGCATCATTTCCACAGGTATGTGTTGTTTTGATGTGCAAAGATGGACTGAAATTGCATATAATTGCATATAAAATGGCCAATGGAAAAGTGAATTCAGACTGAATAATGGAATGGTGGCTAATAGCTATTAAACCAAATTGCCGTTCAGTCTGAATATTAGTCATTAGCAAAAACCTACATGTGGGAAACAACTCCAGCAGAAAAAAGACTGAAATGATGTGAGGCTGATGTGGCCATGCCTCTGTTGGACAATCAGTCAACATTATTGTAGAACAGTGCTGCATTATAGTTCAGTGTAATTCTTAATAGATTAGATTGCCTGAGTTAGCTTTGGTTCCAGAATCCCATTTTTACAAGGGTGGGAAAATGTTCACTGCTGAGCTCATACAATACGAGCAACAATGTCTGCTATTTTCTAGTCAAGGAACATAAGTTGCAACAGGTCTAGTTCTTGCTGCCTCCAAAACCGTACTATGTGGGAACAATTTTCTCCTGTAAAAGTTGATGGCCTGTGCAAGAGAATTTCCACATCATCATCCTGTTTCGAATGGATAAAGAGCCAACTTATCTATGAAGAAAAGTCATGGATGGAAGCTTTAAGCAACAGCATGTTTTCATAGAGAATAGTAATTTTTTTACACACCCCTGAGCAAAAAAAAACAAAAAACGATACCTTACTACAGGATGGGTCAAGTGAGAAGTTCACTGAAGCTTAACCAAAAGCCACAAAAAGCAGAAATTCAACTGCCAAACCTCTTCTGCTTTTCCTCTTCTCCCCTAAAATCTGTCTTCAACAGCCTTGTTGCAATGCAATACCGGTCTCGCACACTTGTAACATATAGGGCAATTATTTTGTGTAATCACAAATGGAAACGTTTTAACCCAAGTTTTATTTAATTAGCTCTGAGAGTTTTGCTTGTAACATAAGTATACCCTGCTAGTTATTCTCAGGTCTCGGTTGGTTACAAAGGGTGATCGGGCTTTTGCTGTTAGAGCCCCCACACTATGGAACTCTCTTCCTGCTGAGCTAAGACGAACTAAGTCTTTAGCTTCTTTTAAATTCGTCTTAAAACTTCTTTATATGAAAGCTTTTACAAATGTTTGATATTTGTTTTTATTTTTACTGTTTTTAATTTTACTCTTATTTGATCTTACTCTTATTCCTGCCTTGTCTGGTTTTATGTTTTTTTGGGGGGTTTTTTGTGAAGCACTTTGTAACATTGTTTTAGAAAGGTGCTATATAAATAAAATTATTATTATTATTATTATTACCATTATTATTATTATTATTATTATTATAACATGCTATTATGAATTTTCACATTACTATGAGGATTGATGTTCCTTTAGATTTTAAAGAAATTTCTTGAAGGAAATTTTACTTCAAATTTTTTTTTATTGATGATTTCACTCTTGAAATAGAAACATGTGTCCGACTTGTGCTGAAGGTTCAACTTTGGTCTATTCTGAATACAGATGATAAAGAGAAAAATCAATAGAAAATTAATCAATCAAACCAAGCTGCATTTTATATAGCACTTTTCTAGCTGCAACCGCCACTCAAAGTGTTGGAAGACTCGAGCAAAAACAGCAAAACTAACAAAATAACACAAAAGATATTAAGAAATTAAATTTGTACTGAAATAAAATGGGCCTGGTTCATCTAAAGTGTGACAGTTTTAGTAGAAAGGGGCTTCTTAATGTACATATGAGAGTGTATTTTTGTTCTAGAGGCATTCCTGGTAGTGTGTGTGTGTGTGTGTTTGTGTGTGTGTGTGTGTGTGTGTGTGTGTGTGTGTGTGTGAAGAAATTTCATATCTAATGAAGAATTAATAATGAACAGTCAAAACTATGGACAGCTCTGGGCTATCTGAGTTTATATTATTGGGAAATTAATTGAACATTAAATACACTGAATTTTTGTAACAATGTAGAACTTAATTACATTTTATTATGCATGATAGTAATAAGTCTAGATGTCTTTAATAAGTTGGATGAACCAAACCACTGATTCTGTTAATGTTACCATGACATGTCGGCACTTCATTGCAGACAAGGTGATTATACATTTCCTTCCTCAAATATTCTCAAACATGACTCTGCACTTATGTGCAGGTTCACACAAGCACAAATATATCCATATTCTTGTGTGTACTAAGTGACCTCCTTGATTATAATAACACCGGTGCAATATCTTCATGAATGCTCAATAATCCAAGTAAGAAAATCAAAAATAAGGTTAAATCAGTTCATCTGGAAACGTTTATTGAGAGATATGTTTCATCACTCAATGAAGTGTCATCTTCAGTCTATTCACCCTTTGCAGACACATCACAATTATCACGTGACGAGGGAGACTGTGCCATGACGGACGGCAGTAAGTGATAGACCGGGAAATTCAAAAGCGAACAACAAAAACAAACAAAATATTGCGATGGATGAGTAGCTATTATAGTTTAAATTTAAGTGATGGCTACCAATAGTCAGAGTAATGTTGTGGAGTTGTCCTGTGAAGTGAGTCACCTTGTAGGATGGCACAAAAAGCGATATGTGGAGAAGCTAGCGATAGCAGGGTTAGCCACCGACCCATACCTTCTTCCTACCGATGTGTTCACGGATCTAGCAAAATCGTCCAGTCTGCCCGAGTTCAATCCACACGATCTGTACCACTATGTTACCAACGGAGTGTCCCCATACACAGGTGCTGACCTAAAAGCATACAAAAGTCTGGATGCTTACCAGTTCTTTGTAGCTGGTTGGGTTACAGAATCACGGTGCTACGCTCACAGCAGGGGGATGTACCTCATAATGGCAAAGGTAAGACATAGCTAGCCAGCTGTGTATGTTTTTAACCTGTTTCCCCTAGGATGCCATCAAAACTCAAATCGACTGTAACCAAAAGCAGCTCATACTTCCCTTGCCATTTCATAGTAGGTTACACAGTCTTGGAATCTAGCTAGCATTTGGGTCATTCCATAGAAAGTGTTAAGTTTGAGTCCACAACATTCAAAGGGGACAAGGAGGCATAATAAAACTATCAGTAATGTTTTCAGTGTCTGAAGCCACTGATTCAAGTGTACTGGTTAGCATGAAGCAAAATACAATTAAATAATAAATATACAATTTGTATGTTTTTGTTAAATTACAATCATTTTCTCATGTCCACTCTGTCCAAAAAGAGGACACTATGCCTCCAGCCTCGAGATACTTCAATGATACTCGGAGTTTACTCAAAGATACCTTATAATTTGAATATATTTAAAGTAGGCCTCCTCTGTATGGATAGAAAATTAATATTTATATTATTTAAGTACATGCTTAATGGTCCTGTGGGTGTAGGTTTGGTTTTAACTTAACTGCTCTCTGTCTCTCTTTTCTCTTCCAGGCACATAAAGAGCCTCACTGCATCATGCTCACTCTACTGAATATGCATTTGCTGACCTGCAAATTAAATTTTTGTCATGATTTTTTCTCTGATTTTTACATTTTATTTTGATAGAATACTTAAATCTGAGACCACACTTAATATTTAAAAATAACATAACTCTGTCACATGAAATGTTATAATGACATAAATGTATAGAAACCTGTAGGTGATGTGCTGCTCTGTAACAGCTGCTGTGAGCTTTTCTATCCTCACCTGAGATTCTGTCTTTCAGTCTGTGTATTTCATGACACAGAGCCAGAGTGATGCTGAAACTATCTCAAAAACTTTGTATTATCTCTCATTCAACTCCTGAACTCATGTCTAGATATTTCACTATGACATCAGAGCTCACCTGAGAGGCTGCAGCTCACCTGTCTGTGTCTCTGTGCTGCTCAGGCTGCTGCTGACAGGATTTTCAGAATAAAATTATGCCTGACAGTCAAACAAATCAGTTGGACAAGCTGTGACTAGTTTAGCTTATAAATAATATTCATGTCTTACTACAATACAAGTAGCAGCACATTAATATCACTTACACTGTAACAATTCTGCTCTTGAGCCACTAATGGAAAAGGAAAGGTTGGCATTAAATAGTAAATAATTCTCACGCTAATTTCAAAGATTAATGTTTGGATTAATTACAGAACATTCTCAGTTAATCATATGTAAACTGTTACTGACACTTTGGTTCTTCTTTAAAAAGGATCAGATGTCTTCATTTGCTTTTGGGAGGAATTTTCAATAACATTAAAGTTAACCCCCCCCCCCCCGGACAGGACGTGAAAAGAGGACATGTCCGGGGAAAAGTGGATGTTTGGTCACCCATAACTCAAGTCATAACTCAGCGTTAACCAGTCTTGAGAAGGGCTAGCTTACAGTTGTTCGTCCAAGTCTTCTGCCGTCCGTTATGGCGTTCATATTCCCCGCGAGTGGGACGTGACGTCACGTGCAAAGGGTGAATACTGACTGCAGGTATCCCCACCCTTATAAACAATACAGGGTTTGGTAGCGATGAGGAGAAGAGGAACTGAAGGAATAACATAGTCATCCCGTATGTTTCTGGGGTCTCCGAGAAACTCAGGAGAATTTTTAACAAACACCGCATCCCGGTATACTTGAAACCCAGCAACACACTCCAACAAAGACTGGTTCATCCCAAAGACCGTGTACCACACACCCAAAAAAGCAATCTGGTGTATGCTGTACAATGCAATGAGGATTGCACTGACCTATACATAGTAGGAGAAACCAAACAACCACTACACAAACGGATGGCCCAACACAGAAGGCCAAACTCCTCAAGACAAGACTCAGCAATTTATCTACACCTAAAGGAGAAGACACACTCCTTCGAGGACAGCAACGTACACATTTTGGACAGGGAAGATAGATGGTTTGAAAGAGGGGTGAAGGAAGCCATCTATGCAAAACTGGAAAAACCATCCCTCAACAGAGGAGGAGGTTTGCGACACCACCTATCTCCCACTTACAATGCCCTCCTTTCATCTCGACACAGGAGACTCAAAAAGCCTAGCCTCCAAGAACAACAGTCGGTCACTAACGGCTCCAACGACTCATGACCACTGAATGGAGCACTAACGAAGTCGAAACTAACATCCCCAACGACCGTCGCTGCTTAACATCGGATCACAAAGAGCCACGCATATCCATACCTCTGATAATGACGTGCGTTGCTAAACATCGGAACACAAAAGAGCCACGCATATCAAAAGCTCTGATAACGACTACCACGCCAAGATCACGTCATTACTCAGCGACACCGACACCTATGAACCTCTGAGATGAGAAGCCTAGCCTCCAAGAACAACAGTCGGTCACTAACAGCTCCAACGACTCTCATGACCACTGAACAATTAAGTCGAAACTAACACCCCCAACGACGGTCGCTGCTAAACAAATGCTAATCAACAGCTCCGATGGCGACGGGCCCGGCTGGACATCGGAGCACAGGAGAGCCACTCATATCTATGGCTGTTAGCGACGGGCGTTGTTAAACATCGGGACACAAAGAGCCACGCATATCAATAGCTCTGACAATGACTCCTAGAGGATAAACACTGAGTCTCATCACCAGCCAGTCAGACTAGCTTGGTCTAGTCAGAAAGGCACGAACTGAGGAAGCCTCTTGGATGAGAGGCGAAACGTCTTCACGGATATGTACCAAGTCCAGTTGCACTTGATTCGACTCCTTTGGATAACCATCACCTGGATGAATGAGAACATTCACAGACGAGAAGATACACTCTTTCGAGGACAGCAACATACACATTTTGGACAGGGAAGATAGATGGTTTGAAAGAGGGGTGAAGGAAGCCATCTATGCGAAACTGGAAAAACCATCCCTCAACAGAGGAGGAGGTCTGCGACACCACCTATTACTGTCCTTTCAGAACAACAGTCGGTCACTAACGGCTCCAACGACTCATGACCACTGAATGGAGCACTAACAAAGTCGAAACTAACACCCCCAACGACCGTCGCTGCTTAACATCGGATCACAAAGAGCCATGCATATCCATACCTCTGATAATGACGTGCGTTGCTAAACATCAGAACACAAAGAGTCATGGACATCATTAGCTCTGATAACGACTCCAAAGAGGATACATAATCAAGATGATACAAATTGTATTCTTTAGTGAGTAGGCCTACTCTCAAACTATCTACACCACCGGACATTACCATTACGCTCCCCGCTAGTGTGCTTATGCCACGACTGTTGCCGCAGATGGTCTTGTCAGGGTGACAACTTTAGCATCCCTTCATTTGTTGTAGGACACTCTGCACTAATGTGCAGGTTCACACAAGCACACATATATCCTTATTCTTGTTTGCACTAAGTGACCTCCTTGATTATAATAACACCGGTGATATATCCTTGAATACAAATGAGTTTCCCGCATCTCTTTAGAGGAACTTGTGACAGATCCTCTATCAAGCCCATGTATATTAGTGCGCACACACACACACACACACACACACACACACACACACACACACACACTTCAAAAAATTGGAAACACATATGAAGTTGATGACCGTGCAGAAAAGATGGATTCAAACAAACTGGTAGGAGGAAAAACTAAATTGTGGAAGATTATAAAAAAAGCAACTGTTACTTGTCATCCTGACTTGCTTAATCTGTTGCATTAAGTTGCAATTTTGTGGTGATTGTGGTTTCATGAGTACATTTTAGGGAAGTTAAAATTGTATAATTACTGGGATTTAGAGCATTTATAGATCAGAGTCATTCACACACAAATGGCTGGATCACATAATTAATTTTGTAGCTTAATCTACTGCTCAAAGATAATTTTCGATTGAGAAGTGATTTTGATATTTAATTTGCAGAATTCATTACGGTAGGTTGATTTGGAAACAAGTTTTCTACTACCCTTGATTTTATTGTCTTGCAGTTGCTGCTATGTTTAATAGCGTGAGATTAGAAATGAGTAAAATTAGCATACCATTAAGAGAGATTATTGTCTTTGCTTAACATTGATGCTGTATGATTGGTTAACAATGGATGCATTGTATTTTTTCCCCCTAGAAACGATCTCCCAGCTACCTTTCCTCTCATTTCGAAATCAGCTAAGGACCTTTCCTGCAACTGAAAATGGCTTGGTTTAATCTCCGGCAGTGGTTTAGCAGTCAAACCCCTCATTCCCAGGATGAAAAGTTGACATGCGATGAAACATCACCAAAAAAGAAAACTTGTACGAGCCTTCTTTGCTCTGGCGTTTTGACACTGTATCCAGCTCAGATACAGTAAATCAAGGTTTAATGGCCACTTAATGTTTAATGGTTTAATGCCGTTGTATCAATCTATTCATTGTTGAAGGAAGCTCACAATACTATTAGATTTTAGTTACAGTTCATAGTGTCAACAAATCTATGTACTTGTTGAGTTTATGGCATTGATACATTCATTGTACTACCACGTGTCAACATCCTTAACAATATCCTAGCATGTGTATTCTGTATGGTGTGATCCTTTTGATGCTGCTGATGAGGAAATTTAAAACTATGCCACGCTCTGAAAACTGCACGAGCCTACTGGAGCCCCTGAACAGCACAGAGATAAGAAAAATAGTAAAGACACACATACACAATGACATATAAACAGAGGAAATAAAAATGGAGATACAAAAAGGCACATATCAAATTCCATATTTGTAATAACCAACTGCATTCTATATTATATCAATTTTGACATTTGAAAGTTAATGATTTTCCCATAGATTTTTCGTGGAACGTGGGTTCTTCAGGAAGGTTACTCTTCTGATCCTATTGACCGCTATGCGCTGACCCATTCGAAGAGCTCCTGGGCAAAGTTCATTCACGAACCTAACGGGTCAATATCTCTTCACATGGGCCACAGGTTATATTCGCCGAAGTGAGTATCTTACTTATTTCATATGGCTGAAAAAAAATTATATTCTCAGGTAGGGTGAGTTAATGTATTGAAAACAGCTTGAACCAAATCTGCACAAGCAGTTCTCTCAGTCTTTTCAGCAAATAGCTTTGATTAAAAAAAAAAAATTCTAATACTAGACATTTACAGAAAATTAACTTTGGTAACACTGCTATTTTTTACACAACTTCACATATGCATGATGTGTGTGTGGCTGTGCATTTGACCATCAAAATTATATAACAATATTTTATATTCATGGGTATAAATAATGTAATTATTCTGCATATTAAAAGATAAGTATTATTTTTTCTGCTAGCTCTATTGTGTACTATTTTTTACAAAATGTGTAAATAACAGATTATTTTCATTAAAGATCCTTATTCCCTTACAGTTAATTGGCAAAAGAATGAATGTATTTATGTCAATTAACAAATGGCTCATAATGGTGACATGCATATTTCTATTTGTTTTGCAGAAATCAGTCACTGCTGTGTTTCTATCATCACTTTCATGGGTTGATATTAGTCAGCGACACACTTTACCTTTACTTACCACGTAAGTTGAATATAACATTACTTCCATATTCAGGATAATTTCTTTCAAGTGGAAAGAGGTTTGGGAAGAAATTAGGGCCTGAAAGCATATAGGGCTTATCCAATATATTATTAGATTTTATATAAATATTGTGTAAACTATGCTACTGTTGGGCGAAGGAGAGGGGGAAGGCATGTCCAGAGGCAGTGAGAGAGAAGGAAGGGTAGGAGTGTGGAGGTGAACGTTGGAACTTTGAATGTTGGCTTGGCACTATGACTGGTAAAGGGAGAGAGCAGGCTGATATGATGGAAAGAAGAAAGATAGGCATACTGTGTGTGCAAGAGACGAGGTGGAAGATGGGGAGTAAGGCCAAGAGTATCGGAGGTGGGTTCAAACTCTTCTACCATGGTGCAAATGGGAGGAGAAATGGGGTAGGGGTAATTCTGAAGGAAGAGTATGTCAAGAGTGTGTTGGAGGTGAATACACTGTCAGACAGAGTGATGAGTATGAAGCTAGAAATCAAAGGGTGTATTGATTAATGTTATCAGCGCATATGCCCTGCAAGTTGGGTGTGAGATGGAAGAGAAAAAATAATTCTGGAGTGAGTTGGATGACGTGGCGGAGAGTGTACCCAAGGAGGAGAGAGTGGTGATTGGAGCGGACTTCAATGGGCATGTTGGTGAAGGGAACAGAGGTGATGAGAAAGTGATGGGTAGGTATGGTGTCAAGGAGAGAAATGTGGTAGGACAGATAGTGGTGGATTTTGTGAAAAGGATGGAAATGGCTGTGATGAATACATATTTCAAGAAGAGGGAGGGACACAGTGATGTACAAGAGTGGAGGAAAGTGCACACAGGTGGACTATATCTTATGTAGAAGGTGCGATCTGAAAGTGACTGGAGACTGCAAGGTGCTGACAAGGGAGAACGTATAGCTAGGCAGCATTAGATGGTGGTCTGTAGGAGGACTTTGGAGACCAAGTGAAGGAAGCGAGTGAAGGCAGAGCCGAAGATCAAATGGTGGAAGTTGAAGAAGGAAGACTGTTGTGTGGAGTTCAGGGAGGAGTTAAGACAGGCACTGAGTGGTAGTGAAGAGTTGCCGGATGGCTGGGCAACCACTGCAGAAATAGTGAGGGAGACAGCTAAGAAGGTACTTGGTGTGTCATCAGGACAGAGGAAGAAAGACAAGGAGACTTGGTGGTGGGATTAGGAAGTACAGCAAAGTATACAGAGGAAGAGGTTGGCAAAGAAGTGGGATAGTCAGAGAGATGAAGAAAGTAGACAGGAGTACAAAAAAATGCAGCATAAAGTGAAGAGAGAGGTGGCAAAGGCAAAGAGAAAACTAACCGGACTGTAAAGCAATCAGGGAAGATCACCTCTGACCCCTCACATCCTGCTCATCACCTCTTTCAGCTCCTTCCCTCAGGGAGGTGCTACAGGTCACTGTCAACTAAAACTAAACACTTTGCAAACAGTTTTTTTCCCCTAGCCATCAGGACTCTGAATTCCTCCTTGCAGTCCCCTCCTCTCACGACATTGGCATAAATACCACCATTCACCTGTTACGCCTGATATGTTTATTTCTGTTATTGTGTAACTGTATTGTTCGTGATAATATGTGAAGTGTCTGTTGTTGTCTATATATGTATTGTGCTGCAGAGTGTAAAGCGTACCAAAAACAAATTCCACCAGCCTTGGTCATGTGGCTAATAAAATAATCTATCTATCTATCTAAAAGGCGTATGGTGAGTGGTATGACAGGTTAGACACTAAGAAAGGAGAAAAGGATTCGTATTGATTGGCTAGACAGAGGGACCGAGCTGCGAAGGATGTGCAGCAAGTTAGGGTGATCGAGGATAAAGATGGAAATGTGCTGACAAGTGAGGAGAGTGTGCTGAGAAGGTGGAAGGAGTACTTTGAGGGGCTGATGAATGAAGAAAATGAGAGAGAGAAGGTTGGATGATGTAGGAATAGTGAATCAGGAAGTGCAGTGGATTAGCAAAGAGGAAGTGAGGGCAGCTATGAAGAGGATGAAGAGTGGAAAGGCAGGTGGTCCTGATGACATACTTGTGGAGGCATGGAGATGTTTAGGAGAGATGGCAGTGGAGTTTTTAACTAGATTGTGTAACATAATCTTGGAAAGTGAAAGGATGCCCAAGAGTGGAGAAGAAGCATACTGGTACCGATTTTCAAGAACAAGGGCGATGTGCAGAACTGTAGCAACTACGGAGGTATAAAGTTGATCAGCCACAGCATGAAGATATGGGAAAGAGTAATAGAAGCTAGGTTAGAGGAGAGGTGATGATTAGCAAGCAGCAGTATGGTTTCATGCCATGAAAAAGCACCACAGATGCAGTGTTTGCTTTGAGAATGTTAATTGAGGCGTGTAGAGAAGGCCAGAAGGAGTTACATTGTGTCTTTGTGGATTTAGAGCAGGGGTGGGTAATCATATCTAGAATCATATCAGTGTGTGTGCAAGGTCTTTGTTCAAACCAAGCAGTTACACACCTGTATCTCCTAATCAATTTCCTCAGCATAGACTCTACTGGTTGATTAGTGGGATCTGGTGTGTAACTGCTTGACTAGAACAAAGAACTGCACCCACACTGACCCTTTCTGGATATGATTGCCCACCCCTGATTTAGAGAAAAGCATATGACAGGGTGCCAAGAGAGGAGGTGTGGTATTGTATAAGGAAGTCGGGAGTTGCAGAGAAGTATGTAGGAGTGGTGCAGGATATGAATGAGGGCAGTGTGACAGTGGTGAGGTGTGTGGTTGGAATGACAGATGGGTTCAAGGTGGAGGTGGGATTACATCAAGGATCGGCTCTGAGCCCTTTCTTGTTTGCAATGGTGATGATCAGGTTGATGGACGAGATCAGGCAGGAGTCTCCGTGGACTATGATGTTTGCGGATGACTTTGTGATCTGTAGCGAGAGTAGGGTGCAGGTTGAAGAGAGCCTGGAGAGGTGGAGGTATGCATTGGAGAGAAGAGGAATGAAAGTCAGTAGGAGCAAGACGGAATACCTATGTCTGAATGAGAGAGAGGACAGTGGAATGGTGAGGATGCAAGGAGTAGAGCTGATGAAGGCATATGAGTTTAAATACTTGGGGTCAACTGTCCAAAGTAATAGGGAGTGCAAAACAGAGATGAATAAGAGAGTGCAGGCAGGGTGGAGTGGGTGGAGAAGAGAGTCAGGAGTGATTTGAGACAGAGTTAAAGGGAAGGTTTACAAGATGGTTGTGAGACCAGCTGTATTTTGGAGACAGAGGCACTGACGAAAAGACAGGAGCTGGAGGTGGCAGAGTTTAAGATGCTAAGATTTTAATTGGGAGTGATGAAGGACAGGATTAGGAACGAGTATATTAGAGGGACCACTCAGGATGGACGGTTTGGAGACAAAGCAAGAGAGGCAAGACATGGCTTGAGATGGCTTGGACATGTGTGGAGGAGAGATGCTGGGTATATTGGGAGAAGGATGCTGAATATGGAGCTGCCAGGGAAGAGGAAAAGAGGAAGGCCAAAGAGAAGGTTTATGGATGTGGTGAGGGACGATATGCAGGTGGCTGGTGTGAGAGAGGAAGAGGCAGAGGACAGGAAGAAATCAAAATGGATGATCCGCTGTCGTGACCACCTAACAGGAGCAGCTGAAAGTAGTGGTAGTAGTAGTAGTAGTAGTAGTAGTAGAAGTAGATAAAGCTATTGTGTAAAGTTGTTTATGCTGTTGATTCTTAGTTGAAGTTGTGATATGAAATATGGAGTAAATCTTTAAATATACAGTTGTAGCACAACAATATCCGGGAGATTCTTTAGCAACTTGATTCTCTGGATATTCTTTTTACAAAATAGTGTGTGCATGTTGTAAATGGTCAAGTGTGATGAAAGGAAATAATTCATGCCTTTGTATTAACAACACCCAAAGTAGACATAAAGCTAATTAAAACTGCTTTTTTGAATGGTCTTCTTTAAAAATTCCTATTTTATTTAACCCATACGATTGTCTCACCATTCCAGAATATAACTCATTTGCAGCTTTCCGATTCCTGAAAGCCTGCAACGAATGCCTTGTAATGGCTGCAAAAGCCTCAGTCCCAGGATATGACCTTATGGATTACTTGCTGGCCTATGGTAAGATAAATCACATGTTTTCCATCAGCCTTGCTATGTGTCTGTTCTGTAAATATTCACAAATATCAATCTTTAAAAATAACCTAGATGGCTTTATTTTTTTGTTGTCTATTTTTCTTTTCTAGGATTACATCAGAAATTAAATTCATATTACCTCATTAAAACCAGAAAACAAGCCTCCTGTTGGAATTTGAAGCCTCCAGCACCATTTCAATATAATGGATCAGGTAATTCTATTCTATTGTTTTAAAATCTGTATCTGTCTATATATCTACGTATCTATCTAGCTCTCTCTCTCTCTCTCTCTTGCTCGCTCTTGCTCTCTCTCTATATATATATATTTTGTTTATTTATTAAGATAGAGGAAAAAAAAACACATTCATTTCAGTACAAGTCTGTTTCGTGCGTTACGCACTCATCAGCTGCCAGAGTGTGTGTGTGTGTGTGTATATATACACTCACCGGCCACTTTATAAGGCACACCTGTCCAACTGCTCGTTAACGCAAATTTCTAATCAGCCAATCACATGGCAGCAACTCAATGCATTTAGGCATGTAGACATGGTCAAGACGATCTGCTGCAGTTCAAACTGAGCATCAGAATGGGGAAGAAAGATGATTTAAGTGACTTTGAACGTGGCATGGTTGTTGGTACCAGACGGGCTGGTCTGAGTATTTCAGAAACTGCTGATCTACTGGGATTTTCACGCACAACCATCTCTAGGGTTTACAGAGAATGGTCCGAAAAAGAGAAAATATCCAGTGAGCGGCAGTTCTGTGGGCGAAAATGCCTTGTTCATGCCAGAGGTCAGAGGAGAATGGCCAGACTGGTTCGAGCTGATAGAAAGGCAACAGTAACTCAAATAACCACTCATTACAACCGAGGTATGCAGAAGAGCATCTCTGAACACACAACACGTCGAACCTTGAGGCAGATGGGCTACAGCAGCAGAAGACCACACCGGGTGCCACTCCTGTCAGCTAAGAACAGGAAACTGAGGCTACAATTCGCACAGGCTCACCAAAATTGGACAATAGAAGATTGGAAAAACGTTGCCTGGTCTGATGAGTCTCGATTTCTGCTGCGACATTCGGATGGTAGGGTCAGAATTTGGCGTCAACAACATGAAAGCATGGATCCATCCTGCCTTGTATCAACGGTTCAGGCTGGTGGTGGTGGTGTAATGGTGTGGGGGATATTTTCTTGGCACACTTTGGGCCCCTTAGTACCAATTGAGCATCGTGTCAACGCCACAGCCTACCTGAGTATTGTTGCTGACCATGTCCATCCCTTTATGACCACAGTGTTCCCATCTTCTGATGGCTACTTCCAGCAGGATAACGCGCCATGTCATAAAGCTCGAATCATCTCAGACTGGTTTCTTGAACATGACAATGAGTTCACTGTACTCAAATGGCCTCCACAGTCACCAGATCTCAATCCAATAGAGCACCTTTGGGATGTGGTGGACCGGGAGATTCACATCATGGATGTGCAGCCGACAAATCTGCAGCAACTGCGTGATGCTATCATGTCAATATGGACCAAACTCTCTGAGGAATGTTTCCAGTACCTTGTTGAATCTATGCCATGAAGGATTAAGGCAGTTCTGAAGGCAAAAGGGGGTCCAACCCGGTACTAGCAAGGTGTACCTAATAAAGTGGCCAGTGAGTGTATATATATACTAGAAGAACCCGGCTACAATGTAGCGGTTTGGTTATCCACCCGTCTAAATCTCCCTCCTCTTCATCCTGCCAGCTAACTGCCTTCCCCCTGCCCCTAACCCCCCCACTCCAACTCCCTCCCCCCAAATGCTCAGAATCGTCTGAAATGCCGAGAAAAGTGGTTTTTAGCCATTTTTAGAAAATGCATATTTTGCATAATTATGCATAATTATTATAATTATTTTAATTTTCTGCTATTTTTCTGGTCCTCTCTGGAACAATACCTACCACCTCCAAAAAAAAATTAGGATCATAAGTGCATTTTTGCAAAAATGCATATTTTGCATAATGCCAAAATATGTCCCAGAAAATTTTTTATATTTAGGTGAAAAAATCAAAGATGCTCAGAATCGTCTGAAATGCCGAGAAAGGGGTTTTTTAGCCATTTTTAGAAAAATTCATATTTTGCATATGTATGCATAATTATGCATAATTTTAATTTTCTGGGATTTTTCCCTTACTCTCTGAGACAATACCTACCACCTCCAAAAAGAATTAGGATCATAAATGCTTAAGTTTTCGGTCCCGCTATCTACACTAACTAACACACACACACACTAACACCACACACACACACATTACAAATATATATATATATAGATATATATATAGATATATATAGATATATAGATAGATATAGATATATAGATATATAGATATAGATATATAATGCTAGAAATTATACTGTAAGCTATTATCAGTTGTTACACGTTTTTACCAAGGTTTGCTTTTTTTAATGGTTTAAAGTGAATTAATTGAGCAATTAATCCTATTTCATCATTCATCAATCTGTCCTTTCATCCTATTTAATGTTAAATTTATCATCTTTGTCATCTCTTTTTGCAGATTTTTGTCCTAGCGACGGTCGTGTTGACAGCAGCAGTCCTTCATATAATCCTCTCTTATACATGTTTGGATTTCACCCGGATAAAGTGCGTCCGCCCTTACAGGCAAATGCAAAAACTTCCCAGAGGCACTGAAGACAACTTTCCTGATTGGAATCTCTTGGCTCAAATGGCTCCCTCCGTAAAATTACCAAATTCAAACTCCCCATTTAAATATGATCTGGATTATTTGCTGGTGTTGCCATACTAAGGAGACCAAGAAAGCGTATCTAACTAAAATCTAACTAAAATGGAAGGAATCTCTGTCTGTCCGTCCCGTGGCGACCGGTCTAACAGCGCCACTCTGTTTACAACTCACATTGTGGTCAGAGGGGGTATTACATCCGAATGGGCACTGCACTAGTTGCTTTAATTCAAGATAAAACTTTCACTTTTTTTTTTTGCCCCTGATTCTCTTAACAATAGAGGGCAAATTAGTGGCCAGGTACCTACACAATTTGAATCTATTTGTGCAGCAAATAAAAAAACAGCCCTTTAAAATGTGTTTGTTAGATCAGATTGGAACTAGAAAAATCGTTGCTCATAAAAATCCAGGAAGCCCTTTAAAAAATATAAAATAAAGTTTTATAACACATTTATCTGTTTTTTCGCTGTTCTATTGTTAGACAACAGTCTGGACATATTTTAGATTTAGGTGAAAAATAGCTGATTTGCTTGAATAGTAACCGTTGTAACAATAACATACAAAAGGCATAATGCTGGCACAGATTTATTCAAGGGTGCATCGAATCACTCACCAACGTATTGTATTTCTTACTCTTTTGGTATCTCTTGTTTTTACCTAATCTGAGTGTAAGTCTGCTTGCTCAGTGATAGTTGATTTTATTATGTATGGAATGATTGCCATTACTTACTTTTGCCCTTCTTTCTTTTCATCCATAGGCTAGCTGAGAGTTAGTTTGTCTTTTGTGTTTGTGCTTGTATATGTACCTGGGTGTGTTTGTATTAGGGGTGGGGTGATACTGGATCAAATTCCAAATCCATCGATACGGCCTTCATGATTCGAGATGCTCCCCATTTCGCGAGATCATGTGTTATTAACATTAGAACAGTGGTGCCCAATCCTGCTCCTGCAGCACTACCATCCTGCCGTTTTTCACACCAACCCTAATTTCACACACCTGACCTGATTCTACTAATTACCTGCTGACCAAGACCTTCATTAATTGAATCAGATGTATTAAATCAGGGTTGGAGCAGGGTTGGGCACCACTGCACTAGCACTGCCTATAAAACATGACATGTAAAAAAAGAACTGTACGTTGCAAAGGAAATGACGCGAACGACATATGTCATAAACAGTGACATGACGCAGACGATGACGGTGCAAATTACACGCGATCATTTTGACTGCTCATGGTTGTTTTAGGTAGATCCTATCATAACGGTTTTTGTGCAATTGATCTAAAACTCATTTTAATGCAAATATATGCAATTTTAGGAGCATTCAGGGAGCGGCAGGTCTGTAACTTTTTTTCACAAAGTTATTAAACTTCAAAAATCCAAATCGGTCAAAATGACCGCCTTCGTCATTCTAGTGGTTTTTAAAGTTTAAAGTTTTAAAGTAAAGATATTGTGTTACACAACAAGAGAAGATGGCACAACATTTTGTTAGAACTTTTGCACTTGCATTATGTTTGAATATGTGCCTTGATAATTGTTGCACACTTGGACAAAGAGGGACTTCCAGGCGTGCATGGGTTTTCACTCTTTTTAATCTGATAATTCAGAGACACAGATACATCAGTCACTCGGTCATTTCACTGCAGGCGATCTCTTTACTGACGTGCCTCGCCTTTTCCTGAGGACCCCTAGCTGCCCTAAAGTGCCTGTAATAACTCCTCACATGTAACCCACATTCATAGAGCTGAAATTGTGATAAATAGTCCGAAAATAAACAAACCAATTAATGTGACCAACAATGCAAACTAATGAAAACGGGGTGCCCCGTGTCCATAACAGTTCCAATATTACCCCGGGCCCCACATAATGCTAAAATTGCGGGCCTAATTCTTAAAATAAATGAAAAATAGAGAACTGCAATGGTGTTTTGTCTCTTGTTTACCAAGGCATCCACTGTATCGTACTGAATCAAAATCGTGAGACGTACCGAACCGTGAGATCTATGAATCGTCCCACCCCCAGTTTGCATGTATTTGTTTGTGTGTGTGTGTGTGGTGGGGGGTTAGGGGTTTACGCATGGATATATTTGTGTCTACTTAGGGGTGTAAATTACTAATAAGACACGTTAGCCCCTAGCTAATGGGTCTGATCCTTTAGCCGAGCAGTTAGTGATGTCGCCTTGTGGTGCAGTACACCTCGTATCGAATCCCGCACCGGGCAAGAAAATAACCGGCTACAGGGGTTTAGGTTAATGTGATTGGTTTTGGTACATTTTATAGGCAACAGATAGTTCCTGCAGGGGCGTCCGGGTAGTGTAGCAGTCTATTCTGTTGCCTCCCAACATGGGGATCATAGGTTCGGGCGTCCCTACAGACACAATTGGCCGTGTCTGCGTGCTAGCGCCTCCTCTGGTTGGTCGGGGCACCTGTTCAGCGGGAAGGGGGAACTGGAGGGGATAGCGTGATCCTCCCACGCGCTACGTCCTCCTGGCAAAACTCCTCACTGTCAGGTGAAAAGCGGCTGGTGACGCCACGTGTATCGGAGGAGGCATGTGGTAGTCTGCAGCCCTCCCCGGATTGGCAGTGGGGGGTGGAGCAGCGACCAGGATGGCTCGGAAGAGTGGGGTAATTGGCCGGATACAATTGAGGAGAAAAAGGGGGTAAAATAGAAAAATAAAATAAAAGGAGTTTCTGTAGGCTAATCAAATACTAATCAGGTTTGATATGACGCTAAAACAGACAGGACAAAATGGAAGGACACTGATATGATGTGTGGAAAACCGCCTTTTTTATGATGACAACACTGGTAGAAGTTGGACAGGAAAACCATTGAAATATTACCTCAACCATAGTATCTCCACTGTCTAGCCATTTTAGAAAATGCTTGGTAAGAGTGATTCCTCACAGATTCCTTAATTGTCTAGTTTATAGGTAATTAGGTACTATTGAGTTTATCCTTGATGTGTTAATATTTATTGAATGTGCTTTATAATTACATAAATCATCGGAAATGACAGCATCAAACATACATTGATTGCTTTGATAATTTCTTAAGCACTGCAATCAATCAAATCATAATATTTCATTTTGCAGGGTACCTTTGAAATAATTATAGTTATTTTAATAGAATGATTATAAATCTCATTACTAATCATCCAAATCTAATGTAGTGTCATCTATTGGTTGTTTTTAGATCTATCAATGGTGGTTAAAAATATGATTCTCTGCTTGATTTACTCTGATGTCAAATAAAGTTAATCATCTGATTTTCATCTTGTGTCTGCTTCTCTTATTTATGTTCTCCTCCTAGGATGGCAGTGGCCCAAACAGACCTCAATAGCAAAGCCACGACACACAGAGCACTAACCATAACTCAGGATCCCACTCATCCCCTTAACCTACTCTTCATATTACGTCCATCTGGTCACAAATACAGGTCCCTCATCAGGAGATGAGTTTTGTTACTTTGCCATTGAGGTTCTTAACTCACTGAACCTCTAAACTCTTGTATTTTGAGAGCAGAGAGCTCCAGATGGATGTACAGTTTAAGGAGATCGGACAGGTAAGATGGGGCAAGCTCATTTGGGATTTTGTAAGTCAGCAGAAGGACCTTGGCGTCTGATCTAACACGGATAGGAAGCCAATGAAGGGGAGCAAGAATTGGTAGGTGAAAACAAATCTCCTCTTGTAGGACAATGAAATATCTATATATCTAAAAAAGTGGCTAGGGTTTTGACCTTTTACTGATTGCATATTGTTTACAGGTGCTACAGAGTACTGCACCCCAAAACAACCAGATATGAAAACAGTTTCTTTCCCTGGGCTGTCACTCAAATGAATAATTAACCCAACTATTTTGTATATGCTGTACTGTACACTGTACATATACTGGTATGATCTGTCATTCCCATCTATGTCAGGCATCTCTGTAAGTAACCTGCTAACATTTATTACAGCATCTCTGGTATATTCTCTGTACCGTTGCAATTTATCACCTCTTATTTCACCTGTATAAGTCAATCCTTGTGTATATATCTGAAGATGTTGTGTTGTAGTGTTGTTATTCTATGTTAAGTACACAGAGAGACACAAAACCAGAGTCAAATTCCATGTATGTGCAAACCTATATGGCCACAAACCTACATTGTTTTTGGGGGTTTTTTGGTCTGCATGGTAATGGTGGTCATGTGAGTTGGGTTCTGGGCTGTTCTGGTGGCATCTGGACACTGCTTGGCATCCTCATCATATTCTTCATATATTTTAAAATTCCATAGTAATTCTGTTATCCTCTTTCAATGTTGTGTTCTGTAAATTGTGTAAACACATCATCAATCCTCTGTTGCTCTCCCTGAGGTTTCTTCCTATTTTGGTGACCCCTTGACGACAGCTGCCGAAAGTAGTAGTAGTAGTAGTAGTAGTAGTAGCAGTAGTAATAGTAATAGTAATAGTAGTAGTAGACACTACTGCAAATTCTATCGCATCATTCTCTATTCCCACCTAATACAAGTTGAATGCTGTTGTGGTAAAACTAATTTACATTATGGATGTAAAGATGACTCAAGCAGTGATATGCTGCTCAGGCACAATTTATTAAAGTATATCAAAGAGGTTGCCAAAATGAAAACTTTTGCAACAACACAATCCTTTTTCAGGGTTTTATTTCCCCCAATGCCTGCTGCATCAGACAGAGCATTCTGGTCAAATTTTGGTCTGGGTGTTACTGTAAGCAGAGACATAAATAGATTAGCAGCTGATTTCCTACATTTGTGAAATCTTTTTTTTTAACTTGATAAAACAGAACATATTTATTTAAATAAAGTCAGCTTCCCTGTTCCAACCATAAAGTGCAAAGAGGTGAGGATAATACTCTAAAAGGTGTGCTTAAATGAAAATCACAAAAATTATTTAAGGCTGCAACATTCTAGAACTGCTTTTTAATTTAATGTTAAAAATGTATGTATGTGAAAATTAGTGGGTTTTAGTATTAAGTATCAATTTTGACAGAAATTAGAAGACAAGCTGGCTGTCCTGCAACCCACTCCACACACTAATAGACACAGGCACACTATGCAGATCTTAGGTCATATGGATATCATCTGGTTTGAGGTTTTTGGTTTTTGTTTGTATTTTGATTTGTGACCAGTCTTCCTGTGGCGGTCATTTATCTGCAAAAACTTTTCATCCTTTCATTCAAGACGTGGCTCTTCTGCCTCATCATGCCGTGCTCATGTAGAATTCCTGTTATTTTCTCGTAGACTACGGCATCTCTAACTGTTCCAGACAGCTGCTTATGAATTTCATCCTCTATGTGAACTGAGAGGAGCTCCCTTATTTCTGAATCTGTCCAGTTTCCAGCCATTCTTGGGAAAAAAGAAGAACTTGTATTGCAGTTATCAAATCACCCGTGAGGCAAGGCAACCGTCGCGGATTCAAATATGTCATCAGCAGAGTCTTGTGATTGGTTTGCTTGCTCTACGTGAAAGCGTCTTTCGTCAGACGGACGTAAGACTTTATATAATTCCTTGTAATGTTGCTGCTTTCATTCACAACACAGGGTTACTGGCATTTTCCATGAAATCATACATGGCCTTGAGGTGGGATATTGGTGGTACAGATTTCTCTGAATATCGATCCCTGCTCCCATTGACCCCATGCAGGAAGCGTCCCTGAACATTTCAGGCCAAGACTGTATGTCCATCCATCCATCCATTATCCAAACCGCTTATCCTGCTGGTGGGCGGCAGGCAAGGAGACACCCTGGACAGGCTGCTAGGCCATCACAGGGCCAAGACTGCATCTCTGAATGAGGTAATAGCTGGTATTGTGAGCAGCAAGAACAGACTTTTTTTTTATCCCATTAAGGACAATGAATATTTAGGCACAACTGGGGAAAAAAAACTTTTCCAATGTGAATATTCCACATTTACTGGCATATTTGGAAACGCAACCTGCACTACATACCTTTAAGAGTCAAAAGGAGAGACACTTTGCAAAGTCGCTTTCGTATTTCAGTCTGAAATATAGTGGCATCTGTTTTCAAAAACATCTGTCAAGGAAAGCCTATTGATGAATTTGATCACATTTGAAAGTTATGATAATGGCTGTTCAGCCCATGTTGTCATCTTTTATGGAAGAATCCTTGTTTGCGCGCAAGTGTGTGTGTGCGTGTGTGTGCGTGTGTGTGGGTGTGTGGGTGTGTGTGGTAGTGCATGGTATGTATCTGAAGGTGCTTGTCCTCCTAAAACCAACAGAAGAGTTTTTTTTCCACCCAACCCCTTGAAGCAACCAACATACACAGCGTTAAATCAGCATTTACACTTCATTTTGGAAACCCTGTTTATAACAAGAGTCTGCTAAGGCGCCACACAAAGGTAGTCACCATACAGCCCATGTACTGAATAGCTAATTTTTACATAATTAAAGATATTTTAAGATGATAGAATGATAAAATAATTCCCTCTAAGGTATTCACTCCAAAAAATGCAATCAAAAGTGAGTTAATTTCACATGAATATAGATTAATGCTATGATTAACATCCATGCCTTCAGGACAAAGAAAATAGAATTTAATAATATCAAAAGTCTTGAATGAAAAGACAAAGAAGTGTTCAGATCTTCATTGCCATCTAGAAGCTAATATGTTGTTTGCAGAATGTTTATCTCTATTGAAATAAGGACAGTTTGTTGATCAAGGCCATGTCAAATTAAGAGAAAATACCACCTAGTGGTATTTCTGGGGCAGTAATGAGATGCTGCAGGCCTATTTGTACACCATTGCCCAAGTCCATCTCTCTCTTCTTTGTGTTTATTAAATAAATCACTAATGCAAAGCAGGTAAGTTTTCTTTACACAGGACAATTATTCCTGCCCCCCCCTTTTTTCTTCTCAGTGGTATTCAGCCTACTACCCACTCTTCTGAGCCATCCCGGTCACTGCTCCATGTCCTCTGCTGATCCGGGGAGGGCTGCAGACTACCACATGTCTCCTCCGATACATGTGGAGTTGCCAGCCGCTTCTTTTCACCTGACAGCGAGGAATTTCACCAGCGCGTGGATCACGCAATTCCCCCAGTCCCCCCCCCCCCCGAACAGGCACCCCAACCGATCAGAGGAGGCGCTAGTGCAGTGACCAAGACACATACCCACATCCCGCTTCCCACCCACACACACGGCCAATTGTGTCTGTAGGGTCGCCTGACCAAGCCAGAGGTTACACGGGGCTTCGAACTGGTGATCCCCGAGTTGTTAGGCGATGGAATAGACCGCCACGCTACCAAGATGCCATTCGTGTCTTTTAATCACCTTTCAATCAAACGATTTAGGATAATTTGCCTCTGGATAGGTATGTATATGCATTGTCCTTGGTGGCCAGTATAAATTAAGTAAATGCAAACAAAAGGGGAGGTGTCAAATGAAAGAATGAGATAATGTGTGTAGTAAAGAAATAAGTTTGTGTTTGGATTCACAATTAAGTTGTATTTTGGAGTATCAGTCTAATTGATACTGTCTGTATGGATAAATTATATGTCCCTTTAATAAAATTCAACCTTAAGGCAAAAAGATGAACCTCTCACAAAAAGGAAAAAGAAAATACAGAAAAAAGCCCAGACTGTAGATTTACCATGGCAGAGCTTCAAACAACAATGGACAACAGCAACTTCATTCATAGCTCCCCAGCTGCCAGCCTCTCAGCAGGGCCCAGACAGCCCGAAGAGCACTGAATTTGTTTATATCCTAAATAACACTTGACACTGCCACAGTGGAACCTTGAAAGAGGGCTCGGAGCATGTGGACTTAAAGGTAAAAATATGCCTACTTGTAGGTGGGTCAATGGGCAAAGAAGGATAAAAGGCACACATACTACGTTCTAGCTATGTTCAAATGAATGCATTTCCAGTTTCGCGCATGCATATTATTGAGAGTTTTGAGATATTTGAATGTTTCTGAGCCCTACCTGCTCAAAGTGTGGAGCAATCGGCTCTCTTCTTTGAAGCTGGAGTTGCTTGTCAATATTGTCCTTCAGACACTGACAAACACGTCGCTTCTGGTCCACCGAGTAGGCTTCTAGACTAAGCAGGCAGTCACACTTCTAGAGAGGGAGACAAGGAGGGGGAGAGATGGATAGCTGGAGGTTAAAAACAGTAGGCTGATTAGTTCTCTGTCATGCCAAAGAAAATTACTTCCTATTCCCTTTATACTGATTAAATGAGAAGTACAGTAAGACAGAAAATATTAATCAAAGCAAAAGAATACCAGGCTAATTAAGACGTGTTTTTCTTGTGTAATGGTCCCTGACAGCTTTAGAGGCACTGTCAAGGTGGAAGGGTGTGTTTAAGTGTATATGCGTACCACCCACTCATTAGATCAGGTCATAGGCATCTTAAAGGGAAGATTCATCGAATTTCAACCTTATATCTTTCTTATCTGCAAGAGGGACAGCACATGAAAAACACCTGAAGTTGTTCCTGATCATTTCTGCATCCTGTATCCTTGATGATTTTACTGAGATTCTTTCAATAACCTGCACTGAATTTGACTGTGTAGTCATTACAGGTGATTTTAATGTACAAATAGATAATGTCGGTGACAAAAACGCCATAGAACTTTCTGCCATATTTTACACGTTTGATCATCTCAACATGTGAAAGAGCCGACCACTAATAAAAGACACACTCTATAAATCTAGTTATTACTAAGGGTGTTAACATTTCAAATTTTCCTGTGCTTGATGTTGCTCTATTAGATCATTTCTGTATATTCTTTGATCTGTCTATAACATCAAAAATCCACATTAGGGGCATCCGGGTAGCAGTGGTCTATTCCGTTGCCTACCAACACGGGGATCGCCAGTTCAAATCCCTGTGTTACCTCCGGCTTGGTCGGGCATCCCTACAGACACAATTGGCCGTGTCTGCGGATGGGAAGCCGGATGTGGGTATGTGTTCTGGTTGTTGCACCAGCACCTCCTCTGGTCAGTTGGGGTGCCGTTCAGGGGGGGAACTGGGGGGAAGAGCGTGATCCTCCCACGCACTACGTCCCCCTGGTGAAACTCCTCACTGTTAGGTGAAAAGAAGCGGCTGGCGACTCCACATGTATCGGAGGAGACACGTGGTAGTCTGCAGCCCTCCCCGGATCACCAGAGGGGGTGGAGCAGCGACTGGGACGGCTCGGAAGAGTGGGGTAATTAGCTGGATACAATTGGGGAGAAAAAAAGGGAAAAATCCAAGGAAAAAAAAATCCACATTAGATCTGAAACTGTTAAAAAAAAGATAAACTAATGACAATACCAGTACACCTTTTATGGAAGCTATCAAATATCAAACTGCCCCAGCTTCAAATCATGTTGATGATCTGCTGAAAACCTTCAATTCTAAAATTTCGAATGTAATTGATGCCGTTGCACCTGCTAAGTTTAAATTGATCACTAGTAAGCAAAAGGCACCATAGAACAACACTCATTCTGTGAAGGCTCAGAAAAGGGAGTGCTGGAAAAAATGGCGTAAATCAAACCTTCAGAATCATTTTGAAATCTATAAAGAAAATGTACATATTTACAGCCTGAACTTGAAAAGTTGATTTTTCTCTGAGATCATCAACAAGAAGAATAAGAATTCACTTATCTTATTTGCTACCGTTGAAAGGATAACCAACCCATCAGTCCAGTACCCAAGCCGCTTATCCTAATTAGGGTCACGGGTTCAAATACCCCCGGAACTAGATTTTACCAGCAAATGTAGTGAGTTTGCAGCCTTTTTTAATTACAAGATTCTAGGCATCAGACATGCTATTAACTCCTCAATGGCAAACAAAAAGGCATCATCACCGCAGTCTTCCAGAAATAAATTGGTAGGTATGACACAATTTAATCCCATTGATCACAAACCAATCAAAAAAATTGTGTCCAATTTCAATTCATCCACCTGTTGTCTTGATGTTTTACCCACTAGCTTCATTAAAACAGTTTAGAACAGCCTGCTGAAAGAATACTTATAGTTAACAATTCCCTCCAATTTGGCATTTTTCTAAAGGCTTTGAAAATTGCAGTCATTAAGCCTCATCAAGAAGAACATTCTTCATGCTACTGTACTTAATAACTGTCAGCCAATCTCAAACGTACTGTTTTTATGCCAAGTGTTTCAAAAAGTTGTCCACCAACAACTTAGTAACTTTTTAACATTAAAAAATTGCTTCGATAGCTTTCAATCAGGATTTCGGCCCCATCATGGCACTGAGACTGCACTCATAAAATGACATTTGCCTGAACAATGACTCAAAGTCTCTGTTTTAGTATTGTTGGATCTTAGTGCTGCTTTTAACACCGTGGACCAAAAAATTCTATTCCAAAGATTAGAAAACTGGGTGGACTTCTGAACTGTCCTTAAGTGGTTCAAGTCATATCTTCATGACATAAGTTACTTTGTCTCCATTGGAACTTGTGTGTCCAAGCAGATGGCCATGACACCTGCGGGGTTCCACATGGGTCCATTTTGTGACCTCTCTTGTTTAATATGTTTACTTTGGGCCAAATCATACAATAGAGTTATGCAGATGACACACAAATCTACATATCACTTACACCAGGTGACTATGGACCTGTTGAATCTCTGTGTCAAAGCATCAAACAAATCAATAAGTGGAAGCAGCAACATGTTCCCCAATTAAATAGAGCTAAGCCCAAGATAATTGTCTTTGGAGCAAAGAAAGAAAGATAGAATGTTGGCTCTAATCTTGACTCCCTGTCTCTCATAACTAAGAGTCAAGCCAGAAATCTTGGTGTTATCCTGGATTTAAATTTCGATAGCCACATCAAGTCAGTAACTTCATCAACTTACTATCATCTAAAAATATTGCAGGAGTCAGAGGAATAATGTCCAAGCAATACCTAGTAAAGCTTACCCACATTTTTATTTCCAGTAGATTGGCTTACTGCAATGGTCTGTTCACAAGGCTTTCAAAAGACCTCTGTGGCAACTCCAACTTATTCAGAATGCCACTGCCATGGTCCTGGTGAAAACTAGCAAATATGACCACATTACACCAGTTCTAAAATCCTTACACTGGCTACCAGTCACTCAGAGAACTGATTTCAAACTCTTCCTGCTTGTCTACAAATCACTCTGTGGCTCTGGGCACAAATACATCTCTGACATGTTTGTACTATATGATCCTTCTAGGACCCTTAGGACACCTGGGACTAGCCTTCTGGCTGACCCAAGAGTTAGAACAAAACACGGTGAAGAAGCGTTTTGTTATCATGCAACACAGACCCGGAATAACCTCCCAGATGATATCAGACAAGCCCCGACTCTGACCACTTTTAAATCAAAGCTAAAAACTTTCCTATTTTACACTGCCTACTCTACCCTGTAATGGCTAAAAACTTCGTCTTTTTAGCTTAGCTTTTGAATTGCCTTCATTTTAATTGTTTCTGTTCAGGATCCCAACAGAGCTGACACGGGCAAGTACACATTTTCATTAGTCTTGTCCAGGTAATGCTTACTTGCGCAAGAGTGAACACTATATGTGGGGAGGACAGCACTTTACCCTGTATGATTCTCATTCATCTGTAGATGATGAGGTTTTTGGTTAACAGGAGAATTTATGATTCTCATCTGCCTTAGGCAGTGAGACCTGGCGTAAATATCAGATCAAGAGTACAATCAGGAAGGGTAGGGGATAAGAAAAGTCAAGAAAAAAATATGGGTTCACTCACAATGTGCACCTAAAAGTGGGGGTATTTGTTGTATTCTGTTACCTTTCGATTTCACTTGGTTTGAACTGCTCCAGTTTACTTCTTAAGTATTTTATCATTTGTCCCGTTTGTCAGTACTTTTGCACTTTTTAACTGCAAATCTTTTACATTTTCTGTATTGTTATTACTCTGTAAAACACTTTGAATTTCCCCAGTGTATGAAATCCATCCATTATCTGAACCGCTTATCCTGCTCTCAGGGTCACGGGAGATGCTGGAGCATATTATGAAATGTGCTATAAAAATAAGCTGCCTTGCCTTGCAGCTTGCCTTACTTTGTGCCTTTCCTTGCCTTGCCTTGAACCTTGCTTTGCCTTGCACCTTACCTTGCCTTGCGCCTTGCATCTTTCCTTGTCTTGCCTTGCACCTTGCACCTTGCCTTGCCTTGCCTTGCACCTTGCCTTGCCTTGCCTTGCATCTTCCCTTGCCTTGCACCTTGCACCGTGCTTTGCCTTGTGCCTTACCTTGCCTTGCGCCTTGCACCTTGCATCTTGCCTTGCCTTTCCTTGTATTGCACCTTGCCTTGCCTTGCATCTTCCCTTGCATCTTCCCTTGCCTTGCAGCTTGCCTTGCCTTGCCTTGCCTTGCCTTGCCTTGCCTTGCCTTGCCTTGCCTTGCCCTTGAGCCCTTGCCCTTGCCTTGCCTTGTGTTACGCCCCTAGTGCCGTGTGTCTGTAGTTTTCCCTCTCCAGGTGATGCCCCGCCTCCTGTGGAGCTGCTGATTGAGCCCAGGTGACCCCAATTCCTCATCAGCTGGGTATATAACTTGGAGAGAGACACCCAACAGTGCCAGTGGGCCATTGTTGGCAGCAGTGAGTGGAGAGAGACGGCCAGTGGGCCATTGGTGTCAACCAGAGAGCAAGCTCTTGTGTCTATACTCCTTGAGAAGGAGGGTGAACCCTTATTAGTGTTCTTGTTTCCTTCGGTTTGGTTGGATCTGAGTTTGTTTTGTTAAAAGCCTGGTTAGTTAAGCGCCAGCATCTTTAGTTGCCTGTTTATTCGATAGTTTGACTAAAAGTTTGTTTTGTTAATAAATCTGTTTTTACATCCGGTTCCGCCTCCCACTCTTCTTGTTCCTCCGGGACACTTTTATTTTCTTTGTTACTTCCCCTCATCCCCTGGACCTTTAACGGGGATCGTAACACCTTGCCTTGCCTCGCCTCGCCTCACCTCGCCTCTGGGGTAGCAGTTTTTCTCTGGCTGCCTAGTAACATATCATGATGTCAGTTGGTGTTAAGAAAAACTACATCCTAGCAGGGTTTCTGATACTCTAATCTACTCTCAACACACTGGTCAAAAAATACATCCTCCTTCTTTTGACTATGTTACATTTCCAATGGTGGAAATGATGTCCCACAACACTAGCGTAGAGAATTTTATGGTCGATGACATAGAGGCTTACAAAATAAAAAGTACATTTGATGAAACGTAACCCTAATATAGTCTGCTTAAAGTCATAACAGGCTTCTTAAGCCACACTTAGCTTTAGTTACAAATTCAACATATACTTTTGAAACAACATACTGTAGATCTCGTGAAAGATTTAATCCTGTATTTCAAATTGATTTATGGCCCATACAATCTATAGATCAACAATGCTGCTGCCTTAGTGTCGTCCCTAGAAAACTTTGAGGCCAGCAATGGCAGGAAAATGAGGGTGAATGTTGGTGTGGCCCTCTCAAGATGGAAAACTCTGAAAGTGGACAACATATTTCCAAGTGTTGCTCGTTTTCTGTTGGGCAGGTAACTAAAGGAATTAATCATTTATGTTCACACTATGTTTACCATCTGCATTTTCTTGTCAGAAAGGTACATGTTGTACTACAACATATTTTTCCCATTTTTACGCCTTAAGCTTTAACTGAACATTTCCATCTACCTCACATGTTTTTGCTTCTGGCCTCTGGGAGAAAAAAAATCACATTTGCATCCTGACATTTTTGGGCATGGGCAAGGCTATAAATACGTCTTTTCCCATTTTCTGCAAGCCCTCCTAGATTGACTGAAGTCCTCGGGCTTTTCTTGGTGCTCATTGCACTGGTCAATGGTGAATCATGATGCTTGCTTGTTTGTTCATTTCCTGGCTTCCTGGCATTGGCATACTTGTCCTTCTGTGTTGCTATCGCTTGACTGCCTGTGCCTTTCAGTGTCACTAAATGTCTGAATATGGGGATGCTGACATTGTGGGGTCCAGATAAAATGTTTGGTGGGTAAGGCCTTGTCATTGTCAGTGATGGTAATGCAGGGTAAAGAGACTTTTCAAGCCTGAGTTGATAGCAGCTATGTCAAGGCTGCAATTCCTTGATGGTATGGTAGGATGTGCTATATACAGTGCGCTGTTTTGTGTTGACTTAGAGTGGTTGAGGGAAAATGAAACAATTCTCTTGACACATGCTAAATGGAAAATGCCAAAAAGAAATGTTGGAAAGTAACAAACAAGCAAAGGAAAAACATATGGGGTTGTATACAGAGGAGATCTATATATAAAGCATATCAACTACAAGACACAAAACACTCACAAACATCACACACATTTTCTTAGAGGGAAAAAAAGGGCAGATAAATAGAACTGGAGAAAAATGTTAAGATGGGCAATTAATATTTTCTGTATCATTTCATTGCTCCATTTTGCTATGCCTTTGTCCATACACTGTTACACAACTCGGTTTTACATATGTCAATTTACCTAAAAATCACTGCACTGCATTAGTTTGAATATTAAGCTATGGCAGACTATGTGTGCACTGTTGATAGCCGTTTGGTGTTTACATACATGTCAGGGTTGGAGCATTGTCACAATGTGCTCAGTCTTTATGGCCAACGTGTAAATAACAATGGCAGTACATTATTCACTATCAATCTAAGCTTCTTGAAGTTTGGCACAACTCTTCATTTCATTAAATAAAATGAAATGAATGGCGGCATGGTGGCCCAGTGGTTAACACTGTTGCCTCACAGCAAGATCCTGGGTTCGAACCCCAGGCTGTCCCAGGTCCTTTTGTGTGGAGTTTGCATGTTCTCCCCATGTCTACATGGGTTTCCTCCGGGTGTGCCGGTTTCCTCCCACCATCAAAAAGACATGCATGTTAGGGTTAATACTCCTGTCTGTGTCCCTGACCAAGGCAATGGATAAAGAACTGGAGTTGGTCCCCAGGCCCTGCAGCTGCCCACTGCTCCTATACAATAGCATGAGTTAAATGCAGAGAACAAATCCATTGTAACCAAAATATACAATGACAAAATAAAGTTGCTTTCTCTTTTCTTAATGAACATTGCACACAGAAAAATTATTTCAGTCATGCTGGCTTGAATCAGATATAAAAGATAATTTAAATTTTTTATACATAGCTTTGACTTCTATTCGGGTTTAAAGCAAATGTTCAAGTTCAATGACCTTCCAGAATGAATTTACAAAAAAACAAAAACAAAAAAACAAAACAAAATCAAAACAAAACAGAAAACAGCCACCATGTTGATATTTGGACCACGTCCCAGACACGAACACTTGGAATTTCTGAAGCTTGAAGAGGACCACAGGCGTAACAAGTCAGTGCCGGGCCCCAGTGCAAGATGGTCAAAGGGCCCAAGCCCGCCCATCACAATCAGACGTAACATAATGTAATGTCAGTAGCAAATGAAAGAAGTGAAAGGACACAGCTTTACAATGACCACCAACAGTGACATGCGTTGCACAATTGATGCCTTAGGGTGCTTTCACACTAGCGACCCGGGCCCAGATCCGAGTACACTTGACCCCAAAGTCCAGTTCGTTTGAGTAGTGGGAACACTGCGTACCGTACCCAGGTCCACTTGAAAAGGTGATCTCTAGTATGATTCATGTGTACTCAGGTATGGTTCGCATCAGGTATAAAAACAACTGTACCAAATCAAATGAAATCAAATAATTGGTGACGATGCACCTTGACACATGAAAACATCAGCAATAGCACACCCGCACAGTGAAAACACTATTCATGTCGGCACATAAGCCTTATGAATACAAAACAAAAGTGTGTAGGTTGATTATTAGTCAAATAAATAATAAATAAGTTCTACTTACATCATAGGCACACTTTTTTTCTGTGCTGTGCTAGCTAACTCTTCTGTGTGGATTTTGCTACACAGTGGTACACATGTGCATAATCATGTGCGGGCACACTTTACGGATTTTTGAACATAACGTATACCGTAGACTAAGTGCTCAAGTTGAGATCTTTGATACGATAGTGGCTAGATAAAGAGGGGTCCATGAATGCCGGCCCTAAATTATTGTGGGCCCCAATGCAGCTACATTACCTGCATATATGGTAGTTTCCCCTCTGAAAACAACTCAGTGAAATTCCTGACCGCAGGAAAGAAAATCTGTTTGGATGCTCATGTTAAGCATGGCTCCTTTATGTATTTACCCCTCAATTTGCAACTTAACACAGGTCAGAAAGGGTAAGGTTTAAAGCAAATTGAGATTATCATTGCACTCATATTTTTCTGTGTATGTTAATTAATCAACTGGCCCTTACGGTGCTTAGATACTTAATACTGTCCTTTCTTGTAAGCTTCTGTGCTATGTCCAATAGGCCAAATTGTATAACTACAACTATGATGAGCCTCCACAAAAAACAAACCATCAGGTAATATATATATTTTTTATTTTTTATATTTTTTGCACGAGGGAGGTTTGCCTTCATTTTTTAATCTACCCACCCAAGAGACAAAAATGATATGTAATGAGATGAAATTCAATGAATGGCCACTGGCCTGCTATGGAGCAGCTAAAAATACAGGCAGCATTTCCCCTTAATTAGATTGATTAAAGTGGTCCCTGGTTGTGGCCTTCCCCCTGAGCCATGTGGTAGGCACTCTTTGAATGTGAAGCTGACTTGCTGTCAACAGCCCACCTTGGCTTCTTAACATGCATTGTATCAGTGATAACTACATAATTCTACATAAAGGGTAAACATGCTAGCAGTGACAGCAAACTTTTTCAAAGAGAAGGTTAGTGCTCTTTCTGATAGTGTTGCAGTCATATTTAGACACACTTGGTCAGCTCTAACATGGGCATTAACCCTCTCCAATCACGAGGTCGAGTCACGCTCCTCAGAGCTCCAATAGTCCTTTGCACATCCAGACCCTTGTCACACTAAGCACTGTCATAACCTATCAGCTGTAGCCCACAGATTAAGCATGCTATCCAAACCTGCCACTCCCCTCTACTTCAACAGTGGACTTGGTTGCTTACGGCCATGCCACCCTGACTATATACCCTTTATATATATATATATATATATATACACTACCGTTCAAAAGTTTGGGATCACCCAAACAATTTTGTGTTTTCCATAAAAGTCACACTTATTCACCACCATATGTTGTGAAATGAATAGAAAATAGAGTCAAGACATTGACAAGGTTAGAAATAATGATTTGTATTTGAAATAAGATTTTTTTTACATCAAACTTTGCTTTCGTCAAAGAATCCTCCATTTGCAGCAATTACAGCATTGCAGACCTTTGGCATTCTAGCTGTTAATTTGTTGAGGTAATCTGGAGAAATTGCACCCCACGCTTCCAGAAGCAGCTCCCACAAGTTGGATTGGTTGGATGGGCACTTCTTTGAGCAGATTGAGTTTCTGGAGCATCACATTTGTGGGGTCAATTAAACGCTCAAAATGGCCAGAAAAAGAGAACTTTCCTCTGAAACTCGACAGTCTATTCTTGTTCTTAGAAATGAAGGCTATTCCATGCGAGAAATTGCTAAGAAATTGAAGATTTCCTACACCGGTGTGTACTACTCCCTTCAGAGGACAGCACAAACAGGCTCTAACCAGAGTAGAAAAAGGAGTGGGAGGCCGCGTTGCACAACTGAGCAAGAAGATAAGTACATTAGAGTCTCTAGTTTGAGAAACAGACGCCTCACAGGTCCCCAACTGGCATCTTCATTAAATAGTACCTGTTAGAGCCTGTTTGTGCTGTCCTCTGAAGGGAGTAGTACACACCGGTGTAGGAAATCTTCAATTTCTTAGCAATTTCTCGCATGGAATAGCCTTCATTTCTAAGAACAAGAATAGACTGTCGAGTTTCAGAGGAAAGTTCTCTTTTTCTGGCCATTTTGAGCGTTTAATTGACCCCACAAATGTGATGCTCCAGAAACTCAATCTGCTCAAAGAAGTGCCCATCCAACCAATCCAACTTGTGGGAGCTGCTTCTGGAAGCGTGGGGTGCAATTTCTCCAGATTACCTCAACAAATTAACAGCTAGAATGCCAAAGGTCTGCAATGCTGTAATTGCTGCAAATGGAGGATTCTTTGACGAAAGCAAAGTTTGATGTAAAAAAAATCTTATTTCAAATACAAATCATTATTTCTAACCTTGTCAATGTCTTGACTCTATTTTCTATTCATTTCACAACATATGGTGGTGAATAAGTATGACTTTTCATGGAAAACACGAAATTGTTTGGGTGATCCCAAACTTTTGAACGGTAGTGTATATATGCGTGTGTGTGTGTGTGTGTGTGTGTGTGTGTGCACAGTGCACGTGATATGCATGACGATGCAGTAAATAATATATCCTCTCCCAAGTGGCTTTATTGACAGCTGATGATTGCTTATGGCATGAAACAGGCTTGTACTGTCTCATAAAGAATTCACTTGACTCACTGGATTATATAGATAGATTTTGAGTCGCTCCTGAACCCGGCTAACACGTCCTCAGTGGAGGAGGTAGAGTCTGAAGACTCAGGGGAAGCCCTACCCATATCCCTTGCAGAGGTCTCTGATGTAGTTAAAAAACTCCTCGGTGGCAAGGCGCCGGGTGTGGATGAGATTTGCCCTGAGATGCTGAAGGCTGTGGACATTGTTGGGCTGTCTTTGTTGACACGCCTCTTCAGTGTTGCGTGGAGGTCGGGGACAGTACCTGTGGAGTGGCAGACTGGGGTGGTGGTTTCCATATTCAAAAAGGGGGACCAGAGGGTGTGCGCCAATTATTGGGGCATCACATTGGTCTGCCTCCCTGGTAAAGTCTACTCTAGGGTGCTCAAAAGGAGACTCTGACCGATTGTCGAAACTCGGATCCAGGAGGGACAATGCGGATTCCGTCCTGGCCGTGGAACAACGGACCAACACTTGACCCTTGCGGAAGTGCTGAGGGGGGCATGGGAGTTTTGTGGACTTGGAGAAGGCTTATGATCGTGTACCCCGGGACAATCTGTGGGGGATACTGCGGGAGTATGGGGTACAGGGGCAATTGCTACAAGCCACCCAGTCCTTGTATAACCAAGGTGAGAGCTGTGTCGCATTCTCAGCACAAAGTCAAACATGTTTTTGGTGGGCGTCAGACTCCGCAAAGTTTGTCCCTTGTCTCCAATTCTGTTTGTGATATTCATGGACAGGATCTCAAGGCACAGCCGACGTGAGGAGTGTGTTCATTTTGGGAACCTCAGAATTGCATCTCTGCTCTTCGCAGATGCTGTGGTTTTGTTGGCTTCATCAGAACGTGACCTCCGGCGCGCACTGGGGCAGTTTGCAGCTGAGTGTGAAATGGCTGGGATGAGAGTCAGCACCTCCAAGTCTGAGGCCATGGTTCTCTACCGGAAAATAGTGGATTGCTCCCTCCGGGTTGGGGATGAGTTGTTCCCTCAAGTGAAGGAGTTCAAGTATCTCGGGGTCTTGTTCACAAGTGAGGGTAGGATGGAGTGGGAGATTGACAGGCTGATTGGTGCAGCATCAACAGTAATGCAAACGTTGTACCGGACCATTGTGGTGAAGAAGGAGCTGAGCCAGAAGGCAAAGCTCTCAATTTACCAGTCAATCTTTGTTCCAACCCTCACCTATGGTCATGAACTTTGGGTAGTGACCGAAAGGGTGAGATCGCGGATACAAGCGACTGAAATGAGTTTCCTCTGTAGGTGTATGGGCTCAGCCTTAGAGATAGGGTGAGGAGCTCGGACATCTGGAGGGAGCTTGGAGTAGAGCCACTGTTCCTTCACGTCGAAAGGAGCCAGTTGAGGTGGTTTGGGCATCTGATTAGGATGCCTCCTGGTCGCCTTGCTTTGAGGGTTTACCGGGCACAGCCAACTGAGAGGAGACCCCGGGGTAGACCCAGAAGTCGCTGGAGGGACTACATGTCCAATCTGGCCTGGGAACGCCTTGGGATCCCCCAGGAGGAGCTGAAGGGCGTTGCTGGGGAGAGGGATGTTCGGAGTGCCCTACTTACTAGCTTGCTGCCACCGCGACCCAACCCCAGAGAAGCTGATAGATAGATAGATAGATAGATAGATAGATAGATAGATAGATAGATAGATAGATAGATAGATAGATAGATAGATAGATAGATAGATAGATAGATAGATAGATAGATAGATAGATAGATAGATAGATAGATAGATAGATAGATAGATAGATAGATAGATAGATAGATAGATAGATAGATAGATAGATAGATAGATAGATAGATAGATAGATAGATAGATAGATAGATAGATAGATAGATAGATAGATAGATAGATAGATAGATAGATAGATAGATAGATAGATAGATAGATAGATAGATAGATAGATAGATAGCGTTTTTTTTCTTTCGGACACCGTCAATGGTGTTGATAAAAGTGCTCAACAAGTGAGGAGCGGAATATCAATTTGTACAATGTTTCACCTACCCTGACATCTCCCTGCAATGTAGACATAAGCCCTCTGTAATGGATTACTATGACTGGGGTAAGTCAGTAATTTGATTTTATCCATGCACATCAGTAATTTCAGTCAGTCCTCTGGACAATCAAATAATGTACCATGGTAATGAAGACACAAGACGTTGTAAATGTATTACCTTTTAATTCTCTTTTAAAATTACGAGGTATCACAGTTTTAGTTTATGAACAAATAAGCTAAAATAAAACGTGTACAAAACTGGGCACCACTGCTGCTCTAACCTACCAGTGGTTATATCTTGTATTCTAGGTTCCAGCAGTGTAGGTCAGTAATTCTTTAAAAGTTATAAGATTCAAATTATTTTGGGCTATCATAAAATGCATTAGGTAATTTCAGCAAAAATTTTAACAGGGTAGCCAGAGAAGATTTCTTACATTTCGTTCCGGACATACTGCAATTTTAGGGTCTATGATCATAGCTACTAACCACCAGTCCTCCATTGGTAGTATAAATGCTAGTTGAGGAAGCCTTTACACTCACACAAAGTACCAAAGACTTTAGAAGCTAGCATTTATGAGCTTAACTCACATAAGTGATCACTAAACAGACAACAGATAATAATGCTTAATGTATGAGTACATTCATAACTTTAAAGTCACATATCATAGCATGGATCAATAGATAAAGATATTAAATCACTTTTTCTGTCACTTTTCCCCACATTCTTCTAATTTTTCAGCTCAAATTCCTATCCCCATTATTATCTAACTCAACGTCTATTATGCTTGCTTCTTGTATCAAGCTGTCTATGTCCTATGTCTGGTAAAGTGATGTGGTCTGGATGAGGTAATGCAAAATCAAGGATACATTTACTAAGGAAATAACTGGTTATGAGGACTGCGGTTCCCATGAACCACGATCTCATGACTGGACTTACTGACAGCAGTGCAGAATGGATTATTGAAACTAAAGATAGCCTACATTATATAACTAAAACTAGGGCAACAAACAGAAGAATTATATTTTTTTTTCATATAATATGGTGGCCAATGGCGGCTTTGTGATGTGCGGGTTCCAACCCAGGACCTTCTTGCTGTAAGGCGACAGCGCTAACCGCTGTGCCATCTAGCCGCCCTGTGCCACTATAGGTGCATTCTATATACTTTATAGTGTATACTATTAGTGTGTACTATTCAATGCATTGCAAATAATGTACTTTGCACTTGGCAGACTCACATCAAAGCAGAAATGACTCTTCGTAACGCAAGTAACTTTTTTTTGCTTTTGAATTAGAGGAACTTCTTCTTATTCGCTTCATCAGTACTGATTTAGCTTTGGCTATTATCCATCCATCCATTATCCAAACCGCTTATCCAGCTCTCAGGGTCGCAGGGATGCTGGAGCCTATCCCAGCAATCATTGGGCAGCAGGCGGGGAGACACCCTGGACAAGCCGCCAGTCCATCACAAGGCTCATACACACACACACACACACACACACACACACACACACACACACACACACACACACACACACACACATTCACACCTACGGACAATTTAGTACGGCCAATTCACCTGACCTATATGTCTTTAGACTGTGGGAGGAAACAGGAGCACCGTGAGGAAACCCACGTAGACATGGGGATAATAATAATAATAATAATAGCTTTAATAGATTTTTTAAATAGGCAACAGCCTTGTCTATTATTTAGGTTAAAAGCATACTTTAAAATGAAACTGTTGAAAAATACATTTGAATTTGCTGACACTGACTGCCGCTCCTCCTGCTTTGATATTTGCCATACTGCTTTGGAAAATTCTTCCTTGGCCAGATGTTTGAATGGAAACAAAAAAAGCAGAAAGAATTGTGAGACAATTTTGATCATTTTGTGACCACAAGTGCCATATGTATGTCTATATAATATGCACAGAAATACCATATACATACAGAATTTACACTTACGAAAAGCTGCATACAATTAGTGTCTAGTATGAATAATTCAGACATAACTATTGTGTGTGTGGGTCCTGTGATAGACTGGCAACCTGCTTTTCACCCAATGTCTGCTGAGAAAGACTCCAGCTCCCCACAACCATGAGCTGACTTAATGGTATTGACAATAGATGGGTGGATATGGTGTACAAAAAAACTGTAAACTTTTTAGATTTCAGCAACATCTTTTATGTCAACTGTTGCAAAGACAAACGAGGAATTTTTTTTCTTTTCTTCTTTTTTTCTTCTTCATAGCATAGCAACATGACACATGTATTTATTTACAAGCAGTAGCTCAAAAGACTACCATGGAAGAGGAGTTATGTTCACAGATGAAGTTAAGTAAAATTGCAATAAAGAAATCCCTATATCCCTATTTCCCATGAGGTTTCACACCAGCAGGCACGAAACATCACGATGTGTTCTACAGATAAGTGACCTTTATCTATTGTATATTCACTTTTAAAGAGAATAAAGGAATTTGGTCCCAAAGATAAACCTTCCTTTTATAGAAAATCACAAACTAATATGTTTGTTTTTTTAAACCTCCCTTGCTGAACACCATTTATAAAATCTGATGATGTAACACACAAGCAAACCTGTCAAAAAACTGAAGTATAAAAAATAGAACTGTGACTGGTTTTAGATTCTATTAAGAGAAAGACGGTGCAGGCAGTAATTCCCTCTCATTTCCACAGTTTTCCGACAGACTTTCATCTATTTCTGGATTGTTTGGTCTGGTTCTCAGCCCAGAGCTTCTCTGTGGCTTGCAGAGACAAGGTTGCCCTGAAAAGAAAAGGGATGTATAACTGGATCCCTTGGCCTAAGGGGCATCCTATAGCCACCAAGGAAAATGATAAGCACATGGTAGGGCTTGGAGCAAATGTACCAAGGCTATGTGCTGGTTCTGAAAAGTTGCTCTCTGTGTTGAGAACTTCTTTCGAGCTGCCTTTGCAGATAAAAAAAAGGAATCTACAATCCGTGTCTTGTGTTCCTTTAACAAGTTTACATGGCCAATTACACAGAATTCTTTTAATGAGCACTGAGCATTTAAATCCTTTTAAAATCTAATTGTATGGTTTATATAATACATATTACTTAATTTCCAAAACAATTATGCAATTTGATTATTTTTTGTCAGATAAGAAACAAGTATTTTCTTCAAATCATACCATCTTCAGTAGATTTTAGGAGTACTGCATTTGTACTGTACACCAACTTTACTTGAAAAGGAACAAACTTGTTTTAAAATCAAAAGATGTAGATAAAGATTCCACTTGTGGAAGTATATTAAGTAAGTAAGTGAGTAAACTATTTTCAAGAGACCAGGATGCAGTTCTTTGAAAAAGCCACTAGGGTAAAATGTCTGCATCACATTCATTGATGATTATTTGTGCAGTAATCTCTTTGTAAATGCCCAAAGATAAAGGGCTCTATTTTTATGAAACTGGGCACAGACACAAGTGCAGGCACACATTGGTGTGTGGAATATGTTTTTGGTAATTTGATGACTTGTGCAATGTGGCACAAGCATTTAAGAGGTTGGATTATGATGAATATATTATAAGCAGGTAGAGTTGGAGCGGGCTTCGACTTGGCCAATCAAATCAGCTCCTCGCATACCCTTTAAATATGCTGGGGCACAGCGTATCGCCATTTTCGTGATGGATGAATGGATGCACTCCTCCTTGGTCAACTGGGATTTACAAAATCTGGTGGCAGTAAATCTTTTCCCTGTACTGCCGCTGTCTTCCAGTTATATACTCCATCAATATAGACTGTGACATTAGCAAAGCAAGATTATCGAAGATTTACCCAAACCTCTCTGATATTTGTGACAGATGCTCTCATATGTTCTGGTCATGCCCGAGTTTGATGGAATACTGGAGGTCTTTCTTTGACCTTATATGAGAGATTTTGGAACTGAATCTGGACCCATCGCCTAAAATTGCTATCTTTAGTGTCCCTGAGGAGGGAGTTAAAATGACTGCTAAGCAAATGAATGTAATCTCCTTTGTCTCTTTAATTGCCCATCGTCATATTCTCTTTACATGGAAAACTCGCTCACCCCCTCAAACACATCCTGGCTATGGGACTTAATGTCATTTCTGAAATTGGAAAAGATCAAATTTGCTGTCTGGGGCTCAGCTGAAAATTTTTACAAACACTGGCAAGCTCTTATCTCTCACTTCGAAACGATGTGCTCTATTCCATTGAACTAGAGCAGTGGTTGTATGATTTGGTTTAGACAACGGTGTACTGTTCTGAGATATGCCTGTGCATGCATATACATATAGTGTGTATATGGGTGAATTGGGCATATGTTTATGTTGGTAGGCATACGTGCAAGTATAACAAAGTGCGGGCACATACAGTGCATCCGGAAAGTATTCACACCCCTTCACTTTCCCCACATTTTGTTATGTTACAGCCTTATTCCAAAATGGATTAAATTCCTTTTTTTTCTCATCAATCTACACACAATACCCCATAATGACAAAGTGAAAAAGGTTTTGTAGAAATTTTTGCAAATTTATTAGAAATAGGAAACTGAAATATTGCATGTACATAAGTATTCACACCCATTACTCAGTGCTTGGTTGAGGCACCTTTGGCAGCGATTACAGCCTCAAGTCTTCTTCGGTATGAAGCTACAAGCTTGGCACACCTATATTTGGGGTATTTCTCCCATTCTTCTCTGCAGATCCTCTCGAGCTCTGTAAGGGTAGATGGGGAGCGTTGCTGCACAGCTATTTTCAGGTCTTTCCAGAGATGTTTAATGGGGTTCAAGTCTGGGCTCTGGCTGGGCCACTCAAGGACATTCACAGACTTGTCCCGAAGCTACTCCTTAGTTGTCTTGGCTGTGTGCTTAGGGTAGTTGTCGTGTTGAAAGGTAAACCTTCGCCCCAGTCTGAGGTCCTGAGCGCTCTGGAGCAGGTTTTCATCAAGGATCTCTCTGTACTTTGCTCCATTCATCTTTCCCTCGATCCTGACTAGTCTCCCAGTTCCTGCCGCTGAAGAACATCCCCACAGCATGATGCTGCCACCACCATGCTTCACTGTAGGGATGGTATTAGCAAGGTGATGAGAGGTGCCTGGTTTCCTCCAGACGTGACGTTTGGCATTCAGGCCAAAGACTTCAATCTTGGTTTCATCAGACCAGAGAATCTTGTTTCTCATGGTCTGAGAGTCCTTTAGGTGCTTTCTGGCAAACTCCAAGCAGCCTGTCATGTGCCTTTTACTGAGCAGAGGCTTCCGTCTGGCCACTCTACCATAAAGGCCTGATTGGTGGAGTGCTGCAGAGATGGTTGTCCTTCTGGAAGGTTCTCCCATCTCCACAGAGGAACGCTGGAGCTCTGTCAGAGTGACCATCGGGTTCTTGGTCACCTCCCTGACCAAGGCCCTTCTCCCCCGATTGCTCAGTTTGGCTGGGCGGCCAGCTCTAGGAAGAGTCCTGGTGGATCCAAACTTCTTCCATTTACGAATGATGGAGACCACTCTCCTCTTCAGGACCTTCAAAGCTGTAGAAATTTTTTGTACCCTTCCCCAGATCTGTGCCTCAATACAATCCTGTCTCAGAGGTCCACAGACAATTCCTTTGACTTCATGGCTTGGTTTCTGCTCTGACATGCACTGTCAAAAGTGGGACCTTATATAGACAGGTGTGTGCCTTTCCAAATCATGTCCAATCCATTGAATTTACTACAGGTGGACTCCAATCAAGATGTAGAAACATCTCAAGGATGATTAGTGGAAACAGGATGAACCTGAGCTCAATTTTGAGTGTCATAGGAAAGGGTGTGAATATTTATGTACATGCAATATTCCAGTTTTTTATTTTTAATAAATTGGCAAAAATTTCTACAAAACCTTTTTCACTTTGTCATTATGGGGTATTGTGTGTTCATTGATGAGAAAAAAAAGGAATTTAATACATTTTGGAATAAGGCTGTAATATAACACAATGTGGGGAAAGTGAAGGGGTGTGAATACTTTCCGGAGACACTGTACATCTTGGACTGTGGCCTCGTGGGGTGCAGGTGGTGTTTGAGGGCATATTGAAATGTTGATTTAGTGTATTACCAATTGTCCAAACATACCCTTTTCTCTTTCTTTCTCTTTTTTTATGTTATGTATGTTTTTATGTATGTACAAGTATTTTGTACTTTATCTTTGCTTATTTAAATGTTTAATTGTTGTGGTTGTTTTTGATGTTAGCTATCAGGGGGCATATATATATGTGTGTGTGTGTGTGTGTGTGTGTGTGTGTGTGTGTGTGTGTGTGTGTGTGTGTGTGTGTGTGTGCGCGTGTGTGTGTGTGTGTATGTGTTTTCTTTACATTGTGTGTTTTTGTTGAGGTGCAGTTGTTGGTGGGGTGGAAGGGTGGAAGGGTGGGTGGGGAACAGAAAATATGAAAAATGGTGACCTGTAATCCCAGTATTGTTTGTTATTTGCTTGTTTTTCACCAATTTATATATATATAAACTTAGCACAAAAAGTAAGGAAATGTGTATTTGGTAGATTATTTCTTTGTTGTAACAATGCTTGGCAATAAATCTTATATCAGGCACCTGATTGTCAGCACCTGGGGTACCAGAAGCTCAAAACAAGAGTCAATAGCAACAGCAAAATAAGCTGTTTGGCATTGGCAGAGAAGATCTGGCAAATTGTTCATGCGCATAACCGACATACTCAGCTCTGCTGCTCATCCCACAAATGCATGTTCCTTACAAATGTGGCACCATTTAAAAGGGAAATAAACAGGCTTTCCAGCAGTATAAGATTTATTGCCAACTACAAAGAAATAATCTACCAAACACAAATGTCCTTACTTTTTGTGCTTAGTATACATGACTGTGACAAAAGAAAATATCATTATTCAACAGTCTGGCTGACATAACTTATAAATTGTCTTTAATGTGCTCATGTTGTACATAAACCTACAGAAATTGACAATTATCTGTATCTCTCTCTCTCGCTCTGTTGTAGGTGCAAATGCAGTATGCACTCCGTTAAAGAAGCCTCACAGCCGAGGTATCTTCGGCAGTCTCTTCTGCTGTGTGCATTTTAACTTCTGGAGTGATTCTGAATTGCTGGTTCATCTAAAATAGAGTAAGTATCATCTTTCTTGCTTAACAAGTTGCTATTAGTCTTATTCCAGCTGTTTGAGTATTAGTCATTTTCTGTATAGATCTGCTGCTGGTTCCTAGTGGGAACTAGTGGGATCTTATTCTAGCTGTAGCTGTTTTTGACCCAGTGTGTCCTTAAATAGTTCTTGTTGCCTAGCTGTTTTGACTTAGTTATCCTTTTAGCTTATAAATATATTTCTTGGTAACTTGCTGTTTGCAGTTTTAATAGTTTTGTGTGAGGTTTGATAGAGTTTTACATAAGTGACCAGTTTCTGGACAATAGGCCTAGTTTCAATGTACCTCTTTGGCCAATTGGGTGTTAAGTGGCCAGGGTGTGACCAGAACATGACAGGGATTTATAAGTCTGGCCTGGCTCAGTTTCAATCCAGTGTGCATTTTAACTTCTGGAGCGATTCTGAATTGCTGGTTAATCTAGAATAGAGTAAGTATAATCTTTCTTGCTTAACAAGTTGCTATTAGTCTTATTCCAGCTGCTTGAGTATTAGTCCTTTTCTCTATAGATCTGCTGCTGGTTCTTAGTGGGAACTAGTGGGATCTTATTCTAGCTGTAGCTGTCTTATTCTAGCTGTAGTTGTTTTTCACCTAGTGTGGCCTTGAATATTTCTTGTTGCCCATCTGTTTTGACTTAGTTATCCTTTTAGCTTTTCAATATATTCCTTGGTAACTTGCTGTTTGCAGTTTGAATAGTTTTGTGTGAGGTTTGACAGCATTTTACATAAGTGACCAGTTTCTAGGCAATAGGCCTAGTTTCAGTTTACCTCTTTGGCCAATTGGGTGTTAAGTTGCCAGGGTGTGCCCTGCACTCCTGGCAGACAATTAGCAATCAGTGTTCTTTAAATCACTGCTGCTACTTGGAAGTGTCAGCTTCCAAGCAACAGGCAAACAAGCCTAAGGCAAACAGGTCTAGGTTGAACAAAGGCTAGAGTGAACAAAGGGAAGTACGACTTTTTCAAGCCAAGACTTCATCAAGCCAAGATTTCGTCAAGCAAGGACTGCTCTTTTTAGATCCAGTTAATCATCTGTATTTTGTGTACCTAGTATAGACTATGTATTTCCTTTGCATTCCTGTCCTTTCCTCTTCCCAGGGCTGGCATAGACGTTGGGTCACTCCTAGGCGCTGTGACCCTACCAATCTCATATATCCCCACTCTCTCTACTCACGTTGATCAAATGGTGACGGGAGGGCTCTGGAATTGCCAGTCTGCGGTGCCAAAAGCTGAGTTTATCTCAGGCTACGCATCCTTGCTCTCCCTCAACTTTCTTGCTCTAACTGAGACCTGGATCACGCCAGATAACAGTACCACACCCGCAGCTCTGTCTGACATGTACTCTTCTTCTCACACTCCCAGAGCTGGGAGGCGAGGTGGTGGTACTGGCTTGCTAATCTCCCTGAAATGGAAATACTCTCTTGTTTCCATTCCACAATTTTCTCCACCCTCTTTTGAATTCCATGCTGTTACAGTCTGTTATCCAGTCAAACTCACCACTGTGGCTGTGTACCACCCACCAGGCCCCCTTGGTGAGTTTCTGGAGGAGCTTGACACACTTGTCTCGCACTTCCCTGTTGATGACTCTACACTTATCCTTCTTGGTGACTTCAACATCCACACTGACAAGCTAGATCCTCTTCTCTCTTTCCTCTGCTCCTTTGACCTTCACCTCTCACCCTTTCCTCCTACCCACAAGGCCGGCAACCAGCTGGACCTTATCTTTACTAGACACTGTCCTATTTCCAATCTCTTTGTTACTCCCCTCCAGTTCTCTGACCATTATTTCATGTCCTACTCTCTCCCCCTCTCTTCACCCCCCTCAGCCCCTCCCCCTATCCACATGGTTACCTCCGCTCTCTCCGCCACTGATCTTTCTTCCTCTGTTACCTCTATCTTCCCTACACCTGAATCTTTCTCTCTCCTACCCCCTGACACTGCTACTGATCTTCTTCTCTCTACCCTCTCCTCTTCTCTGGACAATCTCTGTCCCCTCACCTCCAGGCCTGCACGCTCAACTCCACCTGCCCCTTGGCTGACCGACTCAGTATGCACTGACAGACAGAGTCTAAGAGTGGGAGAGCGCAAATGGAGAAAAGGCAAACTCCCAGAGGACCTTCTCAACTTCCAATCTCTTCTTTCCGCTTTCTCCTCCTCCCTTTCTGCTGCTAAGGCTGCCTTCTATCGCTCTAAAATCCTATCCTCTGCCTCTAATCCTAAGAAACTCTTTGAAACCTTCTCTACACTTCTTCAACCCCCACCTCCTCCTACTTCCTCCCTTCTCCCTGATGATTTTGCTAACTTCTTTGAAAAGAAGCTAAACATCATCAGAGCCTCCTTTTCTCACCACCCAGTTAGTGCTCCTTGCACTAGCCCACCCTCTGCACCCTCCCTCACCTCTCCACATCCCACCCTATCCCACCTCGCTCCCCTCTCCCCCGATGAGGTCCTCAACCTCATCAAATTCAGTCGCCCCACCACATGCTCACTTGACCTGGTCCCCTCCCCTCTTCTTCAGTCTATAGCACCTGAACTCCTCCCCTTTCTAACCAACCTCACCAACACCTCCCTCCAGGCAGGATGCTTTCCATCTGCCTTCAAGACTGCTAGAGTCACCCCCCTTCACAAGAAACCATCACTTAACTCCTCTGATGCCAAAAACTACAGACTGGTTTCCCTTCTACCCTTTCTATCCAAAACTCTCAAGGTGGGTCACTCGACAGAGATGGCCCTCCTTGCAGTGACCGAATCGATGCATGCTGCGAGAGCAAACTCTCTCTCCTCTGTCCTGATTCCTGGACCTGTCAGCTGCGTTCGACACAGTGAACCACCAGATCCTCCTCTCTACCCTTGAGGGGCTGGGTGTCACAGGCTCTGCAGGCTCAATGTTTGCATCCTACCTGATGGGTCGCTCCTACCAGGTGACATGGAGGGGATCTGTGTTTGAGCCTCGCAGACTGACTGCAGGCATTCCACAAGGTTCGGTTCTGGGTCCTCTCCTTTTCTCCCTGTACATGACATCCCTGCGTTTTCTTATTTGCTCACATGATTTCTCTTACCATTGTTATGCCGATGTCACCCAGCTAATCTTGTCCTTTCCTCCCTATGACACAAGTGGAGACACGCATTACTGCATGCTTGACTGACATCTTGGAATGGATGGCGACACCCCACCTGAAGCTCAATCTGGACAAGACAGAGCTGTTGTTCTCCCCGGGGAAAGGTTGCCCACACCGAGACGTGGCCATCACAATTGAAAACACCGTGGTGACGCCAACTCAGACTGCGAGGAATCTGGGTGTGATCCTGGACGACCAGCTGTTGTTTGCTGCAAATGTTGCATCGGTTGCACGCTCCTGCAGATTTCTCCTCTTTAACATCAGGAGGATTCACCCATTCCTCACCGACGACACGGCACAGGTTCTCATCTAGGCTCTAGTCATCTCCTGGCTGGACTACAGCAACTCCCTCCTTGCTGGTGCGCCGGCATCAACCATCAGACCTCCAGAGTTTGTTCAGAAAGCTGCAGCTCGTCTGGTGTTCAAGCGCCCTAAGTTCTCCCACACAACTCCCCTTCTCATGTCCCTACACTGGCTCCCAGTAGCTACTCGCATCCAGTTTAAGACTCTGATGCTAGCCTACAGAGCAGTGAAAGGAACAGCTCCTTCCTATCTCCAGGCCATGGTTAAGCCCTACACCCCCGCCCAACCACTTCACTCTGCTGCCTCGGGACGCCTGGTTGCCCCGTCACTCCGAGGCCTCTGCTGCTGATCGACCCAGTCACGGCTCTTTTCTGTCCTGGCCCTACAATGGTGGAACAAACTCCCCACTGATGCCAGGACAGCGGAGTCGCTGCCGATCTTTCGGCGCAGGTTGAAAACTCACCTCTTCAAGAACTACTACCCTTGCTCTTAGCACTTATTGTATTCACTCATTTAAAAAAAAAAGTCTTTCTTGTGCTTTTACTTTAGCACTGGTTTTGCTCTTAGATGCTTGTTTAGAAAGATGATGCACTTATGACCTCTGATGACTAGTAGTTCTGCTGATTTCCTACATTAAATGCACTTATTGTAAGTCACTTTGGAGAAAAGCGTCAGCAAAATGACTGTAATATAATTAATATAATGTAATGTAATGTAATGACACAATATAGAACCTAACATGAGGGGGGATTTCTCTCCCATTCCAATTCCCGTAACTCAAAAAAAAAAAAGAAAAAAAGAAAGAAATAGTGAAATTGACTAATGTACCACAGCAATTCCCAAGGCAAAGAGAATAATTTCACTATAGCCCATTTAACTAGAGCCCAACCAGATGTCAAGTATAAACAGTGTGCATTTGTGGACACGTCCTGTTGGACCAGACAGATATTCATTTTGTCAAATTAGGTTGGATATTCTGTGCGTGATGAGTTCAAATTGTTTTGATTTACGTCAAATTCAACAGCAACATATCTTTTTTTTGTGATTAAATTATTCACAGGGTTGCATTCAGTTAATTGTTGCTATTGCTTCAGTGATTTAAATGGACTACATGGTAATTGGACCGCATTTATCCTAAGTGCTTTACAATGAATGCCTCGCATTCACCCATGTGTACATACACACACACACACACACACACACACACACACAGACACACACACTCATACACCAATGGTGGTGTCCAACCATGCAAGGTAACAATCAGCTCATTGGGAGCAGTTGGGAGTTTGGTGTCTTGTTCAGGGACACCTTGAAATGTTTGCCAGGAGAAGCAGAGAATTGAACCAGCAACCCTCCAGTTACCACATGACCTGCTCTAATTCTGAGCTACTGTCACCCAATTTATTTCAGTTGGGTTGAAATATATAAGCTAACATCTATTAAAACATGTTTGGCTAGGTGTTACTGTGCTCTTTGCCTGGACTCCTACATAAAAATAGTGGACCACCCCTGCATCAGCACTTACATCCGACCAATCATAAGCACAACTGTAAGTCAAAATGGACACCATAATTGTACTGTGCCTGCAAATCTGAACCAACACACCCACAGCTACACCACCTCGCCCATCTCGACACGGGCGGTTTTCTTTCAAGACACAAAAATACAACACGGATGCAGGTAGGAAAAATTCACTTTCTGCTCTAAGAAATCACAAATCAACCTGCATTTGGGGCTCCATCGGCCCTCCGCCAGCACAGAAAATAGAGTCCATATGCTGTGTCTGCCAGTTCGGGAAGAAACAATATTACTTTAATGCTTGTTCTCAGTAAATTCCTCGTGCTTACTAATCAGCTAAAAGGAGTGAACAATGTTTCACAGATTCTGAATACCGTGCACCCTGCTGCCAATTTGATATTAATATGATAGTATATTATGCTTCTATGAAAGTTGCTGATGGTTGTATATCATAACGATTAGAGGGGGGTCTTTAAGTTATTAAATATAGCTATATAGTTACTGTCTGTGCAGTCCAAGCCATCTCTACCAGCATATTAAACAAGTGATAAAGCAAAGCAGACTGTAAGTTCTGTGTTAATGGGATGGAGAAGGGAAAAGGTAAGTGGATCTTGGTTAAATCAGTGCCCAGAAAGACTGGTCCTGTCATGAGTATGTGATGGATGGCTGTCATAATGTTGGTAGTTTTGCTGACAATGGCCCCCAGGTGCATATTACTTCAGCTGAAAGTGACAGGCACTATTTCCTTAAGTCACAGCTGAAGTATATCTGAAAGCATAGGAACATTAAAAGTACACAGTGCATTTATATATGTGTGTGTGTGTATGTGTGTGTGTGTGTGTGTGTATATGTGTATATATATATATATATATATATATATATATATAAACACCCAACGGTAAGGAAAGTGCTCAACAAATAAGTAGTAAACAGTCAAACACGCTTGTACTGTCTTATAAATAATTAACTTGACTTACTGGATTATATATATATATATATAACTTTGTTAAAATACATTTTTAAGAGAATACTGCATATATATATATGTATATATATATATATATATATATATATATATATATATACACTACCGTTCAAAAGTTTGGGATCACCCAAACAATTTTGTGTTTTCCATGAAAAGTCACACTTATTCACCACCATATGTTGTGAAATGAATAGAAAATAGAGTCAAGACATTGACAAGGTTAGAAATAATGATTTGTATTTGAAATAAGATTTTTTTTACATCAAACTTTGCTTTCGTCAAAGAATCCTCCATTTGCAGCAATTACAGCATTGCAGACCTTTGGCATTCTAGCTGTTAATTTGTTGAGGTAATCTGGAGAAATTGCACCCCACGCTTCCAGAAGCAGCTCCCACAAGTTGGATTGGTTGGATGGGCACTTCTTTGAGCAGATTGAGTTTCTGGAGCATCACATTTGTGGGGTCAATTAAACGCTCAAAATGGCCAGAAAAAGAGAACTTTCATCTGAAACTCGACAGTCTATTCTTGTTCTTAGAAATGAAGGCTATTCCATGCGAGAAATTGCTAAGAAATTGAAGATTTCCTACACCGGTGTGTACTACTCCCTTCAGAGGACAGCACAAACAGGCTCTAACCAGAGTAGAAAAAGAAGTGGGAGGCCGCGTTGCACAACTGAGCAAGAAGATAAGTACATTAGAGTCTCTAGTTTGAGAAACAGACGCCTCACAGGTCCCCAACTGGCATCTTCATTAAATAGTACCTGTTAGAGCCTGTTTGTGCTGTCCTCTGAAGGGAGTAGTACACACCGGTGTAGGAAATCTTCAATTTCTTAGCAATTTCTCGCATGGAATAGCCTTCATTTCTAAGAACAAGAATAGACTGTCGAGTTTCAGATGAAAGTTCTCTTTTTCTGGCCATTTTGAGCGTTTAATTGACCCCACAAATGTGATGCTCCAGAAACTCAATCTGCTCAAAGAAGTGCCCATCCAACCAATCCAACTTGTGGGAGCTGCTTCTGGAAGCGTGGGGTGCAATTTCTCCAGATTACCTCAACAAATTAACAGCTAGAATGCCAAAGGTCTGCAATGCTGTAATTGCTGCAAATGGAGGATTCTTTGACGAAAGCAAAGTTTGATGTAAAAAAAATCTTATTTCAAATACAAATCATTATTTCTAACCTTGTCAATGTCTTGACTCTATTTTCTATTCATTTCACAACATATGGTGGTGAATAAGTGTGACTTTTCATGGAAAACACGAAATTGTTTGGGTGATCCCAAACTTTTGAACGGTAGTGTATATATATATATATATATATATATATATATATATATATATTCTATGCAGTATTCTCTTAAACCAAGACAAAGCATCGATGATATAAGTCTTCATTGCAACTCAACCATCAGCAGGGGGAAGTTGCACTGTTGTTCACTGTGCGCACAAACGTCACATGAATGTCACCCTGCGCCTAAACATAAATCGTAAACAATATGACCTTTTACTGTAGAAATTTCTCACAAAAAAGACTATTTGCGTACACAGTGGAATGCTATGTAACTCTTTGTAAAGATAGAACAATAAGGGGCTTGTTTGTGTGTTTGTGTTTGTTTGTCTGTGTGGGCTTGTTTGTAAAACAAGCCCACACGCTGGGATTTCCCCAGTTGTGGAAACTTGCTCTGTATCTGGCCTCACCTATCTCATCGTCTCCTCTTATTACCAGCTTTTTATGGTTAAAAAGATGCAAAAGATAATTGTGAGATAAATATCACTTTTGTTAGATTGACCATTTGTTTATGATTTGCAAACATGGTGTCGGAGTGGTGTAAAAGCATCCATTTGCATGTTGTACTCTGTGTATCACTTTCTGTGTTGAATAATTGTGCCTTTTTTGTTCTATTTATTTCCTGTCTTTCATATTACATATATGTGTATGTTTAAATTCTCTATACAGAACTTTGGTCAACAATTTGCTGTTTTAAATGTGCTCTTTGAAAAAACTGACTTGACTTGACTACATGAGTGGAATTGAATGAGACAATTGGCCACATTAAAAGATGTAAGTGTTCACTTTATAATTACTGTGTTGTGATAAGAAAAGTGGCATATGTCAGGTGTTGTTGCTGTGGTTATGTAAGTGGTAATTATGACTACTGTATTATGTTAATTAGATGCTCATGACCAACTCTGATTAGATGTTTTAGATAAAGCTAAATGAGCTACACTGAGAAGGAACATCGTGCTAAATAGAAGTGTCAGCTCTCAGCTGTGGCAATACACATATCGACATAATTTTACAAATGTATTGTTATTATTATTATTATTATTATTATTATTAATGATGCTATGCACCAATTTCTGAATTGCTGCACACTACAACATGAAGCTTGCATCCTTTTTATACCAATTTTTTCACACACAAAAAAACTGTAACTAGAGGGTTGCACTCAGTAAAGTGCAGATCTCTGCCAGGCATCCGTATCTCCCCTTCTCCGGTGCTCGAACTTGACAACAAACTCTTTTATCACCTACTGGGAGAAGGGACATACACGCACACACAGACAGACAGACAAAGCAGCATTTTTCCTGCCATTGCAAGACTTTTGAGCAGTGCCCAAGTTGATCGAACGGGAAATATGGAAGAAAAAGTTTTTAATATGCAGTGCTCAAGCTAAAAAATTTAGCTAGTAAAAACGTTTTGCCTGTCAGTCTGGGGATGTGCAGCCTCCTTCGTGGACCCTCGCACGAAAGAAACCAAGTCTGACAAGAAATGACAGAGATCAGGCTATCATCATTTCAAAACCCTTACTAAAAGATGTCAAATGAATGAAGGCGAATGGCTGCTCTGCTGACTGACTGTCATTCATAAAACAATGATAAAACAACAGCTCAGCCATGGGGAATGTTTTATTGTAGCTACTGAGATGATTTCCCACTGTGACTTGTGATTAATTCTACTCTTGAAATTGTATTTTTGTAGCAGAGTTTTAACATCAGAGAATATGGCACTTCTGCGTGGCGGCGAGGTGAATAAAATGGATTATTTTTGGTTCATCCAGTGTTTGTCCAGTGAATGATTTGCTGGCTTGCGAAATATGACTGACTTCTCGTTTACTTTCAAGACTCGTACCCGAGTACACAATGTTTTGGTTTTGACCAATTTGACTCAACAGTAAATGTGAGTCACGCATACACATGGTTGCCTCAGAGTGGGCAGTGACAGGAAGCAGCGTTGGTCGAGCGACCTAGAGAGCGAATGAAGAGAGGGAGCGGCGATAGCGAGAAATAAACGTTTTTCAAAGGTTTTTAACGACCGCAACCACAAAAAATTTAGGCTGATACGTCCAGCAGTTTGCAGGATTAGCTGCAGACACACACACACACACACACACACACACACACACACACACACACACACACACACATGCAACCAAATGCATAATTCCCGCATAGATGTATATTTCATATAAGCACTCTTAACACGTTTTTATAATTTCAAGATTTACGCGTTTATGGGTTTTGATGTTGCTTTAGACCTAAGTAAAATTTACAGCATGTTACAAACAAATTCAGTAGCAAGAAACACGGCAGTCAATGGCTAATTCATATTGAAATGAGTCATTGACTTTTTCCTGTGCTGTTACCCTCTCTTGTTCATTATCTCTGCAGAATGCTTAGAAATATTTCAAGAAAACAAATACTTGTTTGCTTTCTGCTCCTTCAGCCAACACCACATTACATCACTGTTAAGTCTGGTTCAATCAATCAGTCTACACAATAAAAAGGCGACAATCACTTCCTGACATTTTGTTAACACATCCAGGCTAGAATCCCAATCAGTAGCACTCACATCCTCGCTGTCAGAGAGCAGCTGTTTCTGAAGAGAACCTGTCTCTCTGACGAACCTCCTCTTAGGCCCAGCCCGGTCCACTAAGTTACCCATAACGTGTCGCTGAGGACCCCCACACAATCCAAAGGGCAAGCAATATCTCCAATACTTTTCTTCAAACAATCCTCTCCTTACTGGATGTATTCTTCGTTAGGGTGTACGATGCTCTCTTGCTTCCACTCTTTTTCTCTCTCTTTCACTTTCACACACACCACACACACACTTGACTTTTCGGATATACACTCGGACCCACACACTCTCCACTCACGTGTGAATCTGGGTTAGATAGTTCCTTTTTCAGCACTTGCTAAAATAAGATGACCTACCGTTAAGGGAGAGAGGGCCGGCAGTAGACAAAAAAGGAGCATGAGCTGACAGTGTTGCAGATGGAAAACAAAAAAACAGGAGACGTTAAATGTGAAACTTGGGTAAACTTGACTGAATCTGTTTTATGCTTTTAATCAACTTTTACCGAGTCCACTTTAAGGTTCCTCACAAACTTAGAGTGGAGAGGAGAGCAGAAGAGAAGTCCATAATCCATCCATCCGTTATCCAAACCGCTTATCCTGCTCTCAGGGTCACGGGGATGCTGGAGCCTATCCCAGCAGTCATTGGAGAGCAGGTGGGGAGACACCCTGGACAGGCCGCCAGGCCATCACAGTCCCAGCAGTCATTGGGAGACAGGCCGCCAGGAAGTCCATAATGCTTTGGTTATATCTCATTTATTTCATATTTCGTCGTCGTTGGCGTCTCCCCTGTCCCGAGGATCCATTCCAAGAGATTAAGATGTGCGCTTGAAACGAAGATGGCTTGACAGTCCAAGGTGAGAATAGAAGAGACTGGAACAGCGTGGACGGGGGATAGTAGGGTCTGGACCCGTTCCTGCAGCTCTCTGTTCTTGGCGGATTTTTCGGCAGCAGCACTTTTCTTCCGCATGTGTTCGTTTGTCAGTTTCAGCCTTGATGAGACCAGCCAGGCAGCCAGGCAGCTCTCCAGTGTTTTCGATTTTCCGCTACTTTTTCCCAGTTGTTAGGGTCGATGTTGAAGGTGATCAGCATTCCCTTGATACAGTCCTTGTAGCGTTTTTTTGGGAGCTCCTCTTTTTCTTTGACCTTCAGTCAGTTCGGAATATAGGATTTGTTTCGGGAGTCTGTCGTTTGGCATCCTGTGGATGTGGCCAAGCCACCGCAGCTGGTGATGTTCAATTGTCATCCCAATGGAAAGGAGATCGACTGTTTCGAGAATATAATCTAAATATATATAATTTTTTTTTCCCCGGAAACCGTCAATGGTGTTGATAAGAGTGCTCAACTAATGAGGAGCAGAATATCCATATAGATGCAGGAAAAAAATATTTAAAACTTTATAAAAATTATTAAAAAACTGTATTCATTTTTTCCTACATCTAAATATATATATATATATATATACACACACACACACACACACACAACACACATATGCTATCAGTCAAATTCCTCTTTAACTTTGTTTGTTGTGCATTTTGTCTCTTTTCTTGACATGAATTAGGCTCAAAATATGAGTGTAGGAGTCTGTAACTATAACTGTACAAAAAGACCAATTGCACTTAATGGACAGTGAAAAGGCAACCAGATTAACTGAGAAACAAAAGATCCACAAGGCCTAACATCTGCCATCAATATAATGTCAACTGAAACAACATCATTTTCGGGGGGCAGGGGATAGAGAGTTTGTGTGTGAGACCACCAGTTGCCAACTAACCACTCGGATATACCACTGACCATGTCCTTACATCACCTTTTCCTCTTCCCATTTTTCCTTTTGCGTGGCAGTAGTAGCCACACACTGTGGCCTCACACACAGACACAGACACAAACACAGACACACACACAATATACAGACTGATACCACACATTGTGTTATCTCAAATAATGACTCACACAGAAATGCACGCGTGAAAACACACAAAACAATGCAAATGAAGAGGTATAGAATAGACAGGGCTGGTCTCATTTACCCTTTTTACCCTGTAATGTGATTATAAAATGACTGAGTTGTACTGAAAATAGCAATGGGACTTTCACACAATGCTATTGTAATATTTATGATATTCATGGAATTGTTTTGCAATCAGCATGTGTGTTACGATCAACTAATATAGTATCTATCTTTGTGTGTGCATGTGATATTTGCAGACAGGCCATGATGATAAATCAAATTACATCCTATTACATTAGAAATATGTTTCACTTGCATAAACAAACACGCCCACATGTGCATACACAGCGGTAAGGATCGGGGTCATCGACATGTGACTTCATCTTCCTGCCTGAGACTTCATCAGGGGAGCTCAGAGTCTAACCACTCTATCAAAGACCACCATAAACTCTCTCTCTCTTTCTCTCTCTTTCTCTCTCTTCTCTCTCTCTCTTTCTCTCTCTCTGTCTCTCTCTCTCTCTCTGTCTCTCTCTTTCTCTGTCTCTCTGTCTCTCTCTCTCTCTCTCTCTCTCCTCTCTCTCTCTCTCTCTCTCTCTCTCTCTCTCTCTCTCTCTCTCTCTCTCTCTCTCTCTCTCTCTCTCTCTCTCTCTCTCTCTCTCTCTCTGCTTTCTACTCTATCTCTCCGGCCTTCTTTTGCTTACTGGCTCTCTTTCCTCTCTCACTTCACTCCATTCCTATCACATGTAGCTCCCAAGCTCTCATAGCAAATGCCCATAAGAGAAGCAGTGGGCCAACCCTCCATAAAGAGCCCGTCATCACTTAAAGATAAACGAGCACTCACGCCAAGCCTTGTGGAATAATTACCACTTACCAGGCAACAAGTCAACTTGAATTGTAGCTGGTAAGATACATTTGAAGAGAAGAGAGAGGAGAGGAGAGGAGAGGAGAGGAGAGGAGAGGAGAGGAGAGGAGAGGAGAGGAGAGGAGAGGAGAGGAGAGGAGAGGAGAGGAGAGGAGAGGAGAGGAGAGGAGAGGGGAGGGGAGGGGAGGGGAAGAGAAGAGGAGAGGAGAGGAGAGAAGAGGAGAGGAGAGGAGAGGAGAGGAGAGGAGAGAGAGGAGAGGAGAGGAGAGGAGAGGAGAGGAGAGGAGAGGAGAGGAGAGGAGGGAGAGGAGAGGAGAGGAGAGGAGAGGAGAGGAGAGGAGAGGAGAGGGGAGGGGAGCGGAAGGGAGGGAAAGGGAGGAAAGGAGGGGAGAGAAGAGGAGAGGAGGAGGGGAGGAGAGAAGAGACGGACCTCCACTAATAGCTACATCAGTGAACGTATTGCTTGTCAACACCAATAATTTAAAATTTAGAATAATAAAAATAATAATATTTCAATCTTTAGCATCAAAGAAAGGGAGAACACATAAAACAAACAACTGTTAGGTATGAGACTCAGGCAAGACGAGAACTGTGACCTTCAGACATTCGAGGAGCATGCACTGTTTGTGGCTACTGTTTGCTCCCTCCGGTATGAAATGAATTAACGTGCTGACAAGGGTGGCAGGTATAATGTATGACTGCCTGTTTTGTATTGTGTGCACGCGTGTGGGTCCATTTTCTGAGCGATAGGTGTGGGCTCGAAGAATGACTTTGATGGAGGGCAGAAAGGATGCAGAGCAAATTACAAAGATGATGTCACATCCTGGCACATTTTTTCACCCTATACACACACACGCGCACACACACACACGCACACACATACAGACAAGCAAACATGTTTTCTGCCTGTCTGCCTGCCTGCTGATCTGTCTTCCTCTCTGCATCTGCATCTCTGTATGTAATTCACACATGCAGTTTAACACCTCTTTGACACCTTTGACAAACTTGATCAGTTCATTTTCGCACAGCGCCTCGACTTGCTAGCAGACTGACAGAGTATATCAAGCCACGCGAGTCAAAGTTGTCGATGTTCATGTTGTCTGCCACTATCAAACTGATCAGTGAGTACCAGATCGCTCCCTTTTTCCTGTCTCTTCTCTCTCTCTCTCTCTCTCTCTCTCTCTCTCTCTCTCTCTCTCTCTCTCTCTCTCTCTCTCTCTCTCTCTCTCTCTCTTACGTAAGGTACTCTATTTATATGTCCCCTAATTGAACAGACTTACAATGTTGGAGCTGTTTCCCCCTTCCCTTTTAGCCTTTGGGACAAATAGCTAATCTTCCTCATGTCGTCTAGTCTCCTTTTTTTTTTTTAAAAAAAGGGCCCTTTTAAAGATTCATAAGTAGCTAATGAGGTTACACAGCACATTTCAAGAGGAAATAATTGGGCGGGGAGGGAAATGACAGTGTGCGCAGTGTTTCTGTGAAAGGATTCGGGCTGGGGATCAGAGGGAGCAGAGGGATTTAAAGGGGAATACAAACGAGGGATTGTGATAGGTGCGGGGGACGTGGAGGAGGATAGGGGAGAGGGGTAGTGAAAGGAAAATTGTTGTCAGCTCAAATAGATGAATACAACACATTATGATTTTCGTGGCAAGTTTTGCCTCCATATAAAAATGTTAACGTTTGGCTTTTGTTATTTTACCTCAATGTTTTTTAGGCCTTCTCCCCAAAATGCTGAGGTGGTCATGCAGTTCAAATGGAAGACATGATGATAGAAAAAGGCCAGACATTGTTGTGTTTTTAAGTTAAACTGACCATCTCAGGGCATCCGGGTAGCATAGCGGTCTATTCAATTGCCTACCAACACGGGGACTGCTGGTTTGAATCCCTGTTTTACCTCCAGCTTGGTCGGGTGTCCCTACAGACACAACTGGCCATATCTGCGGGTGGGAAGCCGGATGTGGGTATGTGTCCTGGTTACTGCACTAGCGCCTCCTCTGGTCTTTCGGGGTGCCTGTTCAGGGGGGAGGGGGAA